>NC_090050.1:24260614-24300814 GCF_038355195.1 Osmerus mordax
TAACTGGTAGATCAGGCTCTAACAGGTAAGCTAGCAGGCTAACTGATATGCTAACTAACTAACTGGTAGATCAGGCTCTAACAGGTAAGCTAGCAGACTAACTGATATGCTAACTAACTAACTGGTAGATCAGGCTCTAACAGGTAAGCTAGCAGGCTAACTGATATGCAAATTGGTAGATCAGGCTCTAACAGGTAAGCTAGCAGGCTAACTGATATGCTAATTGGTAGATCAGGCTCTAACAGGTAAGCTAGCAGGCTATCTGGAACAACAGGTGTGATAGCTCACTACCTGATGACGGTACTGTACACTCGCCCTTTGCCCTCCCCCACCCCAGGAAGAACTGCATCCTGGCAGATGAGATGGGTCTGGGGAAGACCATCCAGTCCATCACCTTCCTGTACGAGATCTTCTCCATGGGGCTCCGAGGCCCCCTTCCTCATCATCGCCCCCTGTCCACCATCACCAACTGGGAGAGGGAGTTCCGCACATGGACGCCCATCAACGTGATCGTGTACCACGGCTCCCAGATCAGCCGGCAGATGATCCTGCAGTATGAGATGTACACAAAGACCCGCAGGTAAGGATTGTGTGTGTGTGCGTGTTGAAGCAATTGCGTGTAGGTGTGTGTGTGTGTTGTAGCGTTTGGGTTGGAGCGTGCGTGTGTCGCAGCAGGAGCGCGTGTGTTGGTAAAAACCCTGCCGTTCCCAGGGCAACCCCATCGGCGGCGTGCTGAAGTTCCACGGGGTGATCACCACGTTTGAGATGATCATGGCCGACTGCCCGGAGCTGAGGAAGACCCACTGGTGCTGTGTGGTCATCGACGAGGCCCACAGGCTCAAGAACAGGAACTGCAAACTGCTGGAGGGGCTCAAGATGATGAACCTGGTGAGATGCTGTGGGGGGGGGGGGAGAGAGGAGAGGAGGAGGGAACTGGGAGGCTGGTCGGGTGGCTGACTGGCTAGGTAGCTGGTTTACTGACTGGCTGGCTGGTTGACTGACTGGCTGGCTGGTTTACTGACTGGCTGGCTGGTTGACTGACTGGCTGGCTGTTGACTGACTGGCTGGCTGGTTGACTGACTGGCTGGCTGGTTGACTGACTGGCTGGCTGGTTGACTGACTGGCTGGCTGGTTGACTGGCTGGCTGGCTGTCTAGAGTCCTGCATGTCCTGTTCCAGGCCTCTCTGACTGGTCCATCTCTCCACGTTCTTCTGCAGGAACACAAGGTTCTCCTGACAGGAACGCCCCTGCAGAACTCCGTAGAGGAACTGTTCAGCCTGCTCAACTTCCTGGAGCCGCTGCAGTTCCCCTCGGAGACCAGCTTCCTGGACGAGTTTGGAGACCTGAAGACCGAGGAGCAGGTAACTCCTTAGTTCCTACATCCTCCACCCTCGCTCCTTACCTCCTACATCCTCCACCCTAGCTCCTTACCTCCTACATCCTCCATCCTCACTCCTTACCTCGTACATCCTCCTACATCCTCCACCCTAGCTCCTTACCTCCTACTTCCTATACCCTCCCTCTTTACCTCCTACATCCTACACCCTCCCTCCTTACCTCCTACATCCTCCACCCTCGCTCCTTACCTCCTACATCCTACACCCTAGCTCCTTACTTCCTAAAACCTATACCCTCCCTCCTTACCTCCTACACCCTAGTAACTCCTCAACTCTAACCTCTAAGTACAACACATAACCTCTAAACCCTGACTTCTACACCCTGATTTCTACACCTTAAATCTCCACTCCAATACCCTACACCCTAAATCCCAGATCCCCAACCCCTAACCCGCTTTCAAATCTAGAAACTGTACTGATGCCCTCCTCCTCTCTTCCCCTCACCTCCTCTCCTCCACTCTCTCCTTCTCCTATCCCCCCTCTCCTCTCCTCACCTCCTCTCCTCCACTCTCTCTTTCTCCTATCCCCACTCTCCTCACCTCCTCCTCTCTCCTCTCCTCACCTCCTCCTCTCTCCTCTCCTTACCTCCTCTCCTCCACTCTCTCCTTCTCCTATCCCCCCTCTCCTCACCTCCTCCTCTCTCCTCTCCTCACCTCCTCCAGGTGAAGAAGCTGCAGGCCATCCTGAAGCCCATGATGCTGCGCCGTCTGAAGGACGACGTGGAGAAGAACTTGGCTCCCAAGGAGGAGACCATCATAGAGGTGTGTGTGTGTCTGTCTGTGTGTGTGTGTGTGTGTGTGTGTGTCTGTCTGTCTGTCTGTCTGTCTGTCTGTCTGTCTGTCTGTCTGTCTGTGTGTCTGTGTGTGTGTGTGTCTGTCTGTCTGTCTGTCTGAATGTGTGTGTGTGTGTGCCTGTGTTTACGTGTGTTTCAGAATGGTTATTTTATCAGATGGATTGACCTTTCACTCACACACACACACACACACACTCTCTCTGCCCAGGTGGAGCTCACCAACATCCAGAAGAAGTACTACCGGGCCATCCTGGAGAAGAACTTCACCTTCCTGGCTAAAGGAGCTGGCCAGGCCAACATGCCCAACCTCATCAACACCATGATGGAGTTGAGGAAGTGCTGCAACCATCCCTACCTGATCACAGGTGTGTAAGCCCCTCCCATACCTGATCACAGGTATGTAAGCCCCTCCCATACCTGATCACAGGTGTGTAAGCCCCTCCCATACCTGATCACAGGTATGTGATCTTCCCTCCTTTACACCTCTCCTCCCCCCTCTCCCCTCCTCCTCCTCCCTCTCCCGTCCTCCTCCCCCCTCCCCGTCCTCCCCCCCTCCTCCCCCAGGTGCGGAGGAGAAGATCCTGGAGGACTTCAGGAAGGGTGTGAGCAGCGAGGCGTGGGACTTGCAGCTGCAGGCAATGATCCAGGCAGCAGGCAAGCTGGTGCTGATAGACAAGCTGCTGCCCAAGCTGCTGGCAGGGGGCCACAAGGTGCTGGTCTTCTCCCAGATGGTCCGCTGCCTGGACATCCTAGAGGACTACCTCATCAGAAACGGTGAGGGAGGCAGGGAGGAGGAAGAGGTGGGGGTGTAGAGAGGGAATGGGGAGGGGGAGGGAGGAGGGGAGGGAGGAGGGGAGGGGAGGGTGTAGTGGAAGGAGGAGGGGAGGGGTGTAAAGTAGGGAAGTGGGTAAAGGTGGGGGGAGTTGAGGCGGGGGTGGGGAGGGGGAGGGAGGAGGGTTGGGGTGGGAGGAGGGGAGAGAGGGTGTAGTGGAAGGAGGAGGGGAGGAGTGTTAATAAGGGAAGGGGGTAAAGGTGGGGGGGGGTTGAGGTAGGTTGAGGGGGCGTGTAAATCAGGGGAGAGGATGGAAGTGGACACAGACAGCTGCATGTCTCTCAGGATGAAAGCTCCTGTCAGAACAGCTCGACCTAACGTGTCGCCCCTCCAGGTACACGTACGAGCGGATAGACGGGCGCGTGCGGGGGAACCTCCGCCAGGCCGCCATCGACCGCTTCTGCAAGCCGGACTCGGACCGCTTCGTCTTCCTGCTGTGCACGCGCCGGCGGCCTTGGGATCAACCTCACTGCCGCCGACACCTGCATCATCTTCGACTCGGACTGGAACCCCCAGAACGACCTGCAGGTAGGAGAGGAGGGAGAGAGGAGGGAGAGAGGAGGGAGAGATGAGGGAAGGGAAAAGGAGGGGGGGAAGGAGTGGGGGTGAGTAGGACAGGAAGAGGAGGGTGGAGGAAGTGAGGCAGAGCCTGAGGCGTCGCTCTCTCTTTGCCCCACCCAGGCTCAGGCACGTTGCCACCGGATTGGCCAGAGCAAGGCTGTGAAGGTGTACCGACTGATCACCAGGAACTCGTACGAGAGGGAGATGTTCGAACAAGGCCAGCCTGAAGCTGGGCCTGGACAAGGCCGTGCTCCAGGACATCAACCGCAAGGGCAGCGTCAACGGGGTGGGTGGTCTCTATGGCAACGCCGTCACTGGCTGTCAATGGTCTCCATGGCGATGATTTGAAAGTGTACTAACCAGTGTACTAACAAGTGTCCTAGTGTACTAACCGGCCTGGCGTGTGCAGGTTCAGCAGCTGTCCAAGCTGGAGGTGGAGGACCTGCTGAGGAAGGGAGCGTACGGAGCTCTGATGGACGAGGAGGACGAGGGCTCCAAGTTCTGCGAGGAGGACATCGACCAGATCCTGCAGAGACGCACCCAGACCATCACCATCCAATCAGAGGGCAAGGGATCCACCTTCGCCAAGGTGACCCCTGACCCCTGAACACTCTGAACTTTCACCTCCCAAGGAACTTCACACGTCACTCTGTAGGCTGTTGCCATGGACATACTCACTTAACGTGTCTGTGTGTGGGGGGTGTTCCTGTGTGTGTGTGTGTCCAGGCCAGCTTTGTGTCGTCTGGGAACAGAACGGACATCTCCCTGGATGATCCTAACTTCTGGCAGAAGTGGGCAAAGATTGCCGAGCTAGAGGTGGAGTCTCGGGCGGAGAAGGGGTAAGATGGAAGGATGGGTGGAGCACGGGTCTTCCCTCCCTTAGTGTGAGGATGGGAGAGGAGGGAGGGGAGAGGAGAGAGGGAGGGGAGAGAGGGAGAGAGATGGGAAAGGAGAGAGGGAGAGGAGGGAGGAGGGAGGAGAGAGGGAGAGGGGTAAGCCAGGCAGCTTAACTCTCTGGCTCATCTCTCTTCTTTCCCTCTCTGCCCAACAGATGGCCTGTAAGAAGGAGATACTGAAACAGCATGCACAAGTAGAGAGTAGTGGACCACAACTGTGTGTTTGCCTTTGATAGGGTTCTTACTGTATATGTGTGTGTGTGTGTGTCCAGGAGAGTCTGGTCATCGACACCCCCCGCGTGAGGAAGCAGACCGTCACTACAACTCGTTTGAGGACGATGAGCTGATGGAGTTTTCTGAGCTGGACAGCGACTCAGAGGAGCGACCCTGTCGATCCCGTCGCCTTAGCGACCGCAGCCGCCGCTACCTCCGGGCCGAGTGCTTCCGGGTCGAGAAGAACCTTCTCATCTTCGGGTGAGGCTGGCCAGGAAGTAGGGATGGACAGGAAGTGTTGTTGGACAGGAAGCAGGGGCTGGACAGGAAGCAGGGCTGGACAGGAAGTAGGGCTGGACAGGAAGTGTTGTTGGACAGGAAGCAGGGCTGGACAGGAAGCAGGCGTGGACAGGAAGCAGGGCTGGATAGGAAGCAGGGCTGGACAGGAAGCAGGGCTGGACAGGAAGCGGTGTTGGATAGGAAGCAGGGCTGGACAGGAAGCAGGGCTGGACAGGAAGCGGTGTTGGACAGGAAGCAGGGCTGGACAGGAAGCAGGGCTGGACAGGAAGTGTAACTGTATAGGAAGTGCGAACAGACTGAAGTGAGTGTTTCTAGAATTAAATATAGATTTTGGGAACTATGTCAGCAGAAGTGTATGTTAGCAAGCAAGCCAACGGTAGATAACCTTCTCTCCTTAAAATAAGCTCACTAATATCAAGGTCAGATTGATATTTAATAACTTTTTTTTCTGTCCACGCCTCCTATCTCCCCCCTCCTCTTTCCCCCCTTGTTCTCCCTCACTCCCACCATCCTTCCTCCCCTCCTCTCCTCTCTCCTCCTCCCCCCTCCCCTCATCCTCCCCCCCCCTCAGATGGGGGAGATGGAAGGACATCCTGAGCCACGGGCGTTTTAAATGGCACCTGACGGAGCGAGACATGGAGGTGGTGTGCCGGGCGCTGTTGGTGTACTGCCTACGGCACTACAAGGGAGACGACAAGATCAAGAGCTTCATCTGGGACCTGATCACCCCCAGCAAGGACGGCCAGGACCAGGCCCTGCAAAACCACTCCGGTTAGCATGCTAGCATTCACACACCTACAAACTGCCAGTGTTAGCCTGATAGGATCTACCCACCTAGACCCAGTCAGTGTTAGCATGCTAACGCTCACCCACACAAACCCAGCCTGTGCTAGCATGTTTAGGTTTAACCTACCCAAACCCAGCCTATGTTAGCACTAAACCACAAAATCCCAGTTAGTATTAGCATGTTAGCTTTATGGTGTGTTGTGACCAGGCCTGTCAGCGCCGGTGCCGCGGGGGAGGAAGGGCAAGAAAATGAAGACCCAGCTGAGCCCGCCGGAGCTGCAGCAAGCTGATTGGCTGGTCCACTGCAATCCTGAGGTGGTGCTGCACGACGACAGCTACAAGAAACACCTCAAACAACACTGCAACAAGTAGGTTACCTAGCAACACCTCGAACAACACCGCGACAAGTAGGTTGCCTAGCAATACCTCGAACAACACGGCCACAAGTAGGTCGCCTAGCAACGCCTTAAGCAATGCTGTACCAATTAGGTTGCATAACATGCTAACTAGTGATCTAACTACAAATACAGGAATCTGGTTGACTGTGGCTAAATTATCTGTAGCACCAGACTCTGTTCTGCTCGCTAACCCTGTCCTCTCCTGCAGGGTGCTCCTGAGGGTGAGGATGTTGTACTACCTGAAGGTGGAGGTGCTGGGGGAGGTTGCCACCCAGGCCCTAGAGGGCATCCCCGCCAGGTACAGACCCCCACACAATACATGCTGCTGGTCCTGTCTACAAATGAAGGTCATGGCTAACTGCGTGTGTGTGTTGCAGTAAACTGGAGGTGTCTCTTCCTGACATCGACTACATCGAGGTGCCGGCTGGCTGGTGGGACGTGGAGGCTGATAGGTCTCTGCTGATCGGCGTCCACAAACATGGTAGGCTGCTAGGATACCAGCACGGTAGGCTGCTAGGATACCAGCACGGTAGGCTGCTAGGATACCAGCACGGTAGGCTGCTAGGATACCAGCACGGTAGGCTGCTAGGATACCAGCACGGTAGGCTGCTAGGGTACCAGCACGGTAGGCTGCTAGGATACCAGCACGGTAGGCTGCTAGGATACCAGCACGGTAGGCTGCTAGGGTACCAGCACGGTAGGCTGCTAGGATACCAGCACGGTAGGCTGCTAGGATACCAGCACGGTAGGCTGCTAGGATACCAGCATGGTAGGCTGCTAGGATACCAGCATGTTAGGATGCTAAGAAGACATTAGTAATGTGTGTGTGTGTGCTCTGTGTGTTCCTCCCAGGGTATGAGCGCTACAACGCCATGCGTGTGGATCCAGGCCTCTGCTTCCTGGAGCGGGTGGGCATCCCCGACGCCTCTGCCCTGACGGGGGAGCAGGGAGGGGGGGAGGGGGTCTCCGACATCACCGACAGGTAGGACACACGCACACACGCTAAAATACAACCACACAACACAGGACTTGCGCACACACACACATGGTGAGGGAGGGGGTGAGGGAGAGAGGAGACTGAGGGAGATGTTGTGTGTGTGTGTCTCAGTGTGTGTAAGAGTGAGGAGGCAAGGGAGGAGGCGAGGGAGGAGGCAAGGGAGGAGGCAAGGGAGGAGACGAGAGAGGAGACGAGGGAGGAGACAAGCTCCAAGGCAGAGGAAGGAGAGGAGACGAAGGTAAGACCACATGGGGAGCATCTTAATAACGAGACGTTATCGTTAACATGTCTTAAATACATCCGAGTCTCTACTTGTGGTGTTTATCTGTGTGTGTGTGTTTATCTGTGTGTGTGTCAGGAGGAGACATGCTCTAGCAGTGACGCCGCAGACAAGCCTGACAGTCTGGCTCCAGGTGAGAACCGGCCTCTGTAATGGATCCATCACTGGTTATCTCTCCATCTCTCTCTCACACTTTTTGTCTCTCTCTCTCTCTCTCTCTCTCTATCTCTCTCTCTCTCTCTCTCTCTCTCACTGACTCTCTGATTTTCTTAACCCCTCCTATCCCTTCTCCTCCTCCTCGTCTCCAGACTCCCTCAGTGTGGACCTGACCCAGGAGGGGCCGGAGCCTCCTTGTGGAGGGGTGGAGCCTCCTTTTGGAGGGGTGGAGCCTCCTTTTGGAGGGGTGGAGCCTCCTTGTGGAGGGGTGGAGCCTCCTTTTGGAGGGGTGGAGGCTCCTTGTGGAGGGGTGGAGCCTCAGTGTGGAGGGGTGGAGCCTCAGTGTGGAGGGATGGAGCCTAACTTCCAAGGCCGGCCCCTGTGGCCAGCAGGCCCCGCCCTCACAGCCCGTTTGAGACGCCTCATCACAGCGTACCAGCGATTCACCCGCCGCGAGCCAATCAGACACGACTTCCTGTTTCATGACGGGCTGGGGGCGGGTCATGGGCCGTTGGCGTGGCAACTGGGGGAGGAGCTGAGGCGATGTTCGGTGGGGGCGGAGCCAGACCCACTCTTCCTGGAGTGGCAGAGGAGGTGATGTCACTGTTGTGGAACAACTTACTGTCCGTGTGTGTGTGTGTGTGTGTGTGTGTTTAACGGCTGTGCGTGTGTGTGTAATGACTGTTTGTGTGCATTTGTGTGTTCCCAGGTGGACTCGAAGGGAACAAGCAGACTTCTACCGGACGGTGTCGTCGTTTGGGGTGGTGTTTGACCCAGAGAGGAAGTGCTTCGACTGGGCTCAGTTCAGAGCCCTGGCCCGCCTAGACCGCAAGACGGACCACAGCCTGGAGAGATACTTCTACAGCTTCGTGTCCATGTGCCGCACTGCCTGCAGACTGCCCCCTAGGAAGGACGAAGGTACTGCAGGGGGAGGAGGGGGGGGGTCAGGGAGGAGAAGTGTGGGGGAGGAACTTGTGTCTTGCGTCTGTATGCGTAAAGCAATGAAATCTGTCTCCTTCCCCTTTTTTCCTCTGTCCTCCCTCCACTCCACTCCTTCCTCCCCTCTCCCCTCCCCCCTCCCCCCAGGCCCGGTTGACCACTCCCTCTTCCTGGAGCCAATCACGGAGGAGCGTGCGGCGAGGACCCTGTATCGCATCGAGCTCCTGAGGAAAATCCGCGAGCAGGTGCTGCGTCACCCGCTGCTGTCGCCGCGGTTACAGCTGTGCCGGCCCAGCCTGTACCTCCCGGTGTGGTGGGAGTGCGGCAAGCACGACCGCGACCTGTTGCTAGGCGCCGCCCGGCACGGCCTGAGCCGCACGGACTACTACATCCTGAACGACCCCCAGCTGTGCTTCCTGGAGGCGCATAGGAACTACGTCCGTAAGGAGAGAAGGCAGGGCTACCCGCCCCCTCAACACCCCCACCACCACCCTGGCCTGCCTCCCCCACCCTCCTCCTCACACCCCCACTGCTGCCTGTACGACCCCGGCCTGGGCCCCTGCTCCTCCCCCCAGCCCCTGCCGGAGTACCACCCCCCACTGCACCCGTCCCCCTCCCACCCACACCTCCAGGGAGCACCAGAGGCAGGGGGGGCGGACCCCCGGGCCGGCCTGGGGATGGTGCCTGGGGGTCGGGAGGGGAGCTACCTGGACTGCCCCCCCTTGGAGGAGAGCCTGGACCTGGCCTCGCTCCATCACGACCCCCTGACCTCTGACCCCGACGCTCTTGGGAAAAGCAAGGATGGTCTCAGTGGATTCCCGTTTAACTCAGCCGCGGCCGGACAGAGCATGCTCAACTCCTACGGCGTGGGGGCGGAGTCTATGGCGGGGAAGCTGCGGAGCGACGTGCTGGTTGGCCAGCAGGGCTCGGAGGAGGAAACCGGACTATTGGCTCCCTCCGTGCAGCTCGACCAATTGCAGGCCTCCTGGGAGCCCGGCGACCACGCTAGCCCCACCCACCACATGTTCAACGAGGCGGACGCCATCTTGGGCCCGCCCACTCTGGAGGCGGGGTTTCTGGAGGAGGAGGAGGGGCAGGGGGGAGACGGGGGAGGAGCGGAGGAGACGTTGGAAGACTGTCTGGGTCTCCCCCCCTCCTCCTCCCCCTCTCACCCCTCTGGGGGAGGGTCTCTACCCTCCAGCTTCATGCTGTTCAAGGTAGGCCGGTTCTGAATACTAGACTCTGTACACTTCATGCTGTCCAAGGTAGGCCATGTCCAACCCTGACTGTCTAACCCTAACCTTTGACCCCTGTCCTCTCTCCTCCAGGACATCGGGGTGAGCGAGGACCCCAGCGTGGAGCCGACGGACCTGTCAGCCAGTCCTCCTCCCCGCTACATCCCCCCTCCCCCCCTCTCCCTGTCCCACACTGATGATGTCACAGATGCCTTGACCAGCCACACACAAGGGGTGGAGCCTGCGTTCGAGTTCGACAAGGAGGAGGAGCTTTCTGGCGACAGCCAGGGGCTGGAGGGGGAGGAGCCATGTATGGAGGGGGAGGAGCCATGTCTAGTGCCGGTGTCCCATGGTGAGCAGGCTCCAGATGAGGCCTACTCAGAGCCCCAGGACCAGGGACTTGCCTGCGAGGATGACCCAGCCCAGGAGCAGCCTTACTCGGGGACGCTGGGGGAGACAGCCCTGGGGCTGGAGCCTGGAGAGAGCCCGGTGGACCTGGACGAGGAGGCAATGGAGGCAGAGCCCAGCCTTGAGGAAGGAGAGATGGGGTGTTTACCCGGGGCCCTAGGGGCTCCGCCCGGCCCAGGGGACGAGGTCTGGGAGGGGGGTGGGACTCTAGGGAGCCCGGGGGACGAAGCAGTTCCCCGGTCCGAGGGTCACAAGCTTCTAGAAGGCCTGGCTGAGCGGAGAACCCTGGAGGAACCCGGAGCGGGAACCTCGGCAGAAGATGTTGGGGGAACCTTCCTAGAACCCCTCCAGGAACAGTACCAGCTAGAACCCGAGGAACCCTGTGATGAGCAGGCGGAACTTGGGAGAACCGTCACACAGCACACACCTCCCGCACACACCTCCCTCGCCCCCTCCGTCTTCCCCCCGTCACCCTCCCCTTCCACAGCCCGGGCAGAGGCGCCACTGGCCCCGGGGAAGGTGAAGAACGAGCCCAGCCTGGAGAAGCAGAGCTGTGGGGTTCTGGTGGGCAGCAGGCTGGGCCCAGGTGGCTTCCTGGGCCTGGACCCTGGCAGCACCAAGCCCGAGGAGGAGGAGCTCTCCCTGGGGCCCGAGACCAAGCCGGGCCCAGGGCCCCTGGTTCTGGCGGTCAAGATGGAGACCAAGATGGAGGCAGGGGACTACCCTCTGAACCAGACAAACGAGGAGCTGAAACCAGCCGGGTTCCATCTGAAGGCTGAAGACCCAGAGGAGGAGAAGCCTGCTCTGGTGTTCCCTGGGAAGACTGACTCTGAGACCAAGCCAGAAGGCCTGGTGTTTCCAGTCAAGCCAGAAGGCCTGGTGTTTCCAGTCAAGCCAGAAGGATTGGGTTTCTCTGTGAAGCCAGAAGGATTGGGTTTCTCTGTGAAGCCGGAGGGCCTGGTCTACTGCTTGAAGCCTGAAGGTCTGGTGTACTGTGTGAAGCCCGACTGTCTGGAACCCAAGACAGAGCTGCTGGAGGCCGACAGCACCGTGCTCAGCCCCAAGATGGAGGACAGACGCACGCCAGGTAAGAAGCACAACCACACACATCCGTTTATCTAGCGGACGCTTTCATCCCAAGTACAGATGAGGATTTGAACCCGCAACCTTTTGATCTGCGGTCAAATGCTTTACCCTCTGAGCTGCCCACGTCCACGTGGGAAGCTCCCCTTTTATTTAGCCTTTACTTATATATAACATTTACATTTAGACATTTACATTTAGTCATTTAGCAGACGCTCTTATCCAGAGCGACTTACAGTAAGTACAGGGACATTCCCCCGAGGCAAGTAGGGTGAAGTGCCTTGTCCAAGGACACAACGTCAGTTGGCATGACCGGGAATCGAACTGGCAACCTTTGGATTACTAGCCCGATTCCCTCACCGCTCAGCCACCTGACTCCCATATAAAAAGCTAAAGGAATCCTTTGGTAAAGCCAGTTATCTAGGTGTTAGTTAGGTGTGACCAGTGTGTCTGTCCCCCACCACCAGGTCCAGGGGAGAGCTACGTGGAGCCCCCCAGGTATGCTGCACCCTCGCTGGGCATGTGTGACCTGCCCGACAGCCTACACGACATCAGGGAGCCAACCATCGCTCAGCTGCTGCAGGAGAAAGCCCTCTACTCCTTCTCTGAGTGGCCGAAGGTACTGTCCGTCTTCCCACTCTCTTCTCTGATTGGCTGGGCTCTCTCGGACAGTATTTCTCTGAAAAAACACCATCCCTCATTTCCCCCTTTTCTCTGAAGGGGGGCGGATATACTGTTCCCCTCTCGTATGTGATTGGTGGGAGCCAAGGTACTGTAGGAGGCGTGTTTTGGCGCGTGTGTGATGTGTCCTATGCTCCGCCCCCAGGACCGTGTCATCATTAATCGCCTGGACAGCATCTGCCACGCTATCCTGAAGGGGAAGTGGCCGTCGTCCAGCCAGCAGTACGAGTCCCCCAGTGCCCTGTCATCGTCCTGCTTGGGCCCCAGCCCCGGCCTGGCCCCCCACCACCACCCCCAGCACCGGCCGGCCTACCTGCCTCCCAGCCCCCGCCTCCAGCAGCCCCCCCCAGGGCTGGGGTACAGCCTGCCCCCTCCTCTCACCAGGCTGCCCAAGGTGACTATCCTACCCCCCACCACACACACACACACCCCTTGGCCCCCTGCCCACACACACACAAACCCTTCACCCCCCCCCCCCCCCCCCCCTCCATTACCTGTGTGTCACAGCATCCATACCTGTGTGTGTGGGGTGTCTGTGTGTGTGTGTCTGTGTGTGTGTGTGCCTGTGTCTGTGTGTGTGTGTGCCTGTGTCTGTGTGTGTGTGCCTATGTGTCTGTGTGTGTGTGCCTGTGTCTGTGTGTGTGTGCCTGTGTGTGTGTGCCGGGCTGTTTCGCCGTGTGTCCTGTGTTACCTCATGTTTAACCCTGTGTCATTCTTGTGTTCCGTTCCTCCTCCCTCATGCAGTACGGGTCGCGTGGCGGGCGGGGCTGCCGTCTCACATCCTTGCCTCTGTTGCAGGAGCGCTTGGTGGCTCCGCCTTACCTGCCCGAGCTGAAGCGCGGCCGGCGCCCGTACGACTACGACCCCGGCGAGGCCCAGGGCCATGCCCCCCAGGACAAGATGGCGCCCGTGGTGGCCCCGCCCTCCTCCTCCCACCGCGGGGGGTCCATGCTGATCAACGGCTGGCAGGAGGCCGCTATGGACCTGTCCAAGCCCGGGGAGCTGGGGCTGGGGGCGGATGAGGCCGGGGGGAACCTGGGGCACCACCAGGGGCACAAGTTGGGCCCCTCCCTGGGCACCATGGGGGGGCTGGCGGGCTCCATGCAGGGCTCCGGAAACATGGACATGGCCGGTATCCTGCAGGCAGGCCTCATACACCCCGTTACCGGGCAGATCGTTAACGGGAGCCTGCGCAGGGACGACTCCATGCTGCGGAGGAGGAGGGGGAGGAGACGGAATGTGGAGGCCGTGGAGATGGGGTTCAAGAGCCCAGGGGGGGAGGCGCAGGTGAGGGGGGGGAGGAGGGAGGTAAAGGGGAGGAACAGGAGGTTGGCCGACAGGTTTACGTACCTCAATATCATCTTACTCCTGCTCTGAATCCCACCTGACTGTGTTCCCTCTGTGTGTTTGTCGCCCCCTACAGGCCAGGGTGGAAGCAATCAGCCACTCTGTGGTGTCATCCTCCACCTCCTCCCCCTCCCTCCAGGATCACCTGCCCGGCCCCTCCACCCCCACCCCCTCCCCTTCCCCCTCTCCC
The DNA here is from genome assembly GCF_038355195.1 of Osmerus mordax. Classification (NCBI taxonomy): domain Eukaryota; kingdom Metazoa; phylum Chordata; class Actinopteri; order Osmeriformes; family Osmeridae; genus Osmerus; species Osmerus mordax. The sequence continues at coordinate 24,274,107 of NC_090050.1, forward strand.
TCCTCCTCCCAGCCCCAGCCCCAGCCCCAGCCTCAGCCTGAGATTGTGGCCATAGACAGAGAGGCAGCCAGTAAAGGCTTGCTGGAGTGGCTGAGATTGAACCCCAACTACAGCATGGAACTGCCTGCCTTCACCCAGGTGAGTAGCTGTCTCTGTAGGACGGCCTTCAGATGTTCTGACTGGAGCAGGTGTGTGGGTGTGTGTAGCCTGGAGCAGGTGTGTCTAACAGGCTGTGTGTGTGTGTGTAGCCGGGAGCAGGCGTGCTGCACGGCTTCATGGAGAGACCTAAGCAGAGGAGGCACCGCTGTAAGGACCCCACCAAGCTGGACGTGAACACCCTGACCGGGGAGGAGAGAGTCCCTGTGGTGCACCGGAGCACAGGGCGCAGGGTAACACACACACACACACGCACACATACACACACACGTAGATTAGACGCACACACACACAAACACATCCTCCTGCTGATCCTCCTGTTTGTGTGTGTATGTGTCTCTGTGGTGTGTGTGTGTGTGTGTATGTGTCTCTGTGGTGTGTGTGTGTGTTACAGTTAGGGGGTGCCATGGCTCCAGCCATAAAGGAGCTCTCTCGATGGCTGGACGCCAACTCTGAGTATTGTGTAGCTCCAGACTGGGCTGACGTGGTCAAACACTCTGTGAGTACCCTCGCTTCCTGTTCAACTGACCAATCCTCTTATACTTCCTGTTTCAACTGGCCAATCCTCTTATATTTCCTGTTTCAACTGGCCAATCCTCTTATACTTCCTGTTTCAACTGGCCAATCCTCTCCTCCCTGTGTGGCAGGGCTTCCTTCCGGAGGGGAAGTTCGGTCGCATCCTGACGGAGCCGGTGAACCGTGACCCGGGCTCCCGGCGGAGGGGGCGTCGGCCTCGCAGCGAGATGCCTAAGCCCCTCCTCTCTGAGGCCCCGACCGGCCTGGCCCCGCCCCTCCTCATGAACGGCGGGCTGATGGGCCTACAGAACCTGCGAGGTGTTCCTGGCCTGCCATTGGCTAGCCTGATGGCGGGCTTCCCCCATGGGTTCGCCATCCCTTCCGGCGAGGATGCCAAGAATGGGCTGAGCATGTTACCCATGATGCTCCACAGCCTCCCTCACGGAGCCTTGCCCCAGCACATGTTCAACGTGGGCGGGATGATGTCACAGGCCCCTCCCCCGTCCAGCTCCGCCGCCAGCTCCTCCCCCTCCCCTGCAGCCGTGGCAACCGCCACCAGCTCCGCCGCGGGCTCGCCGTCCTCCACGGCCAGTAGCCCCGCCCCCCGCAGCTCTGCCGGGCCGGGCGAGGGAGGGGAGAGGAGGAGGGAGGAGAGGCTGGGGGACGGCAGGGCTGGGGGGCCGCACAGCGTGGCCTCCATCACCACCTCCGCACCCACCACCAGCACCGTGACCTTTAACCCCTTTCTGCTCCCAGGGGTGTCCCACAGTCTGCTGTACCCCCACATGTTCCTGTCCCCCGGGGGGCTGATGACCCTGCCGGGCCTGTCACCCCACGACCCCGCCAGCCCCCGCCGCCGGAGGAAGAGGGCCGCGCCCCCGGCCGACGACACCCCTGTGTTTGTCGCCCTCGGAGACGAGGAGGCGCTGGAGGTCAAGGGTCAGAAGGCGAGCCCTGCGCCGGACTCCCACGATGCATCTGGTCGGGAGGCGGAGGAGAGAGGAGAGATGGGGAGGAGAGGGGAGGACAGAGGAGTGGAGGAGAGAAAGGAGGAGGAGGCAAGACAGGAGGAGAACGGAGAGAAGGAGCAGGAGAGGGGGATGGAAGAGGAGAAGAGAGAAACTGAGGAGAGACAACCTGAAGAGAAGGAGTGGATGAGGGTGGAGGACTCACAATAGACTTCCTCCCTCCATCCCCGGCTCGCTCCTTTCTAACTGTGCAACAATGTAAAGTTTGTGCTGTGTCAGTCGATGTCCATGTATAGACTTTTATTACTGTAAGTCCACCTGTTCATGTTTCTAGAGACTGTACCCCTCATCCTCCATCTACCTGCCCCCACCACAGGAGGGCGATCACGCACACTGCAGGCCAGGCTTGGAAGATAGGCACACCTGGTGTATCCTGTTTAGAGACACACCTGGTATAGTCTTCAGGTGTGGTATCTGGTGGCCATGTTGGAGGAAAAGCAGCTTGCGGGTTTATGACATCAGGTTTCTGCTACATAATAAACACGAGAGAATCATGTCAACTGTTCAGATGTCGCAACACAACTAGAATACAAACGAAGCTACAGATAGCAGAGAACAATCCTGAGATTTGAGTCTTTTTTTAAATGTATTAGTTCTGCCACAGAGTCACTTTGAGAGCTGCCCAGAGGAAGATGTACCAGAGAAGTACCCCACACGGCCTGCAGGGGACAGTGAGAGGGGAAACACACCTCATCCAGGAGAGAAGTACAGAAAAACACCCTCTGGTGGGAGGGAGGGGAGGGAGAGGGAGGGTCAGTTGTGTCATGAGGAATAATCTGTCCATGTCCATCTATCTGTCTAGTGTTTTGAGTCTGGCCCAGTGTGTAACAACACAGAGAGACAAAAGGTGAGAGTAAAAGAGGGAACAAACAGGGGTGTGAGGTGAGAAACAGTTGCCTGTTGTCTCAGTTGTCCCCCTTTCTCATTTAAATATCCTGTAGACTAGCGAATCATACTAAGAGTTTTTAAATATGTAAATCTATCTGGCTGTATATTGCAGTTTTTTTTTCTTCTCTTGTTTACAAACACATCATGTTTAGCGTTGTGTCCATGATGTAACTCTCCACTCTTGGGGAGGGCTGACCCCTGACCCCCCAGGGCCCCCCCACCCACACACACACCTTCACTACAGGGTCTACACTCATTACAGTCATTGTTTTTACTAATGTCTGACTTCACTTAAATTATGTTTTCTGATATGAGAACATCATTATTTGCACAGTGTCCGTTAGGTGAACATTTACCTGCCTGTCCTCCCTTTCATTCTGTGTGTGTGTGTGTGTATATGTGTGTCTAGGTGTGTGTCTGTGTCTAGGTGTGTGTGTGTGTGTATATGTGTGTCGAGGTGTGTGTCTGTGTCTAGGTGTGTGTATGTGTATCGAGGTGTGTGTCTGTGTGTGTGTGTGTATATGTGTGCATGCATGCGCGCACGTGTACTCAGCGTCACCAGATGAGGGCGTGATCGTTGAACCGTGTTTCTCACGTTCTGAAATCACCTTTCTTGTTAAGACATTATTGTTGCCTTGTCACTACCTGTGACTATATAATTTATTTTACTGTATTTGCTTTGCCGTATTTTCACCAAATATGACATTATTTTTCTTCCTGTTACTTTAGTTGATTATATTCAAAGTAAAAATGCCTTATTTAGCCATCTCCTTTTTATATCTAGATGTTTTTTGACATCTCCATATTGGAATCATGTATCTCCTGTGTTTTATCCGTTAGTTATTGTTGTTTTGGCCCTCCAGTTGTGTGCAGAACCGTCATGGCAACGTGCCTCGTCTGTCGCCATAGCAACATGGTGACGGGAGTCCCAGACTGGTGAGGGACTCCGCCTGACGTTGTCATGACTCCTGGTCTCCAAGGTGAGGAGTCTAGCAGACATATTAATGTGGCCTTCAGTGTAGTTAGTCCTAGACAGACAGGCTGAAAGACAGACAGGTGAGAAGAGAACACAGGCAGAGATACAGACAGGCTGTCAGACAGACAGGTGAGAATAGAACACAGGCAGAGATACAGACAGGCTGTCAGGCAGACAGGTGAGAATAGAACACAGGCAGAGATACAGACAGGCTGTCAGGCAGACAGGTGAGAATAGAACACAGGCAGAGATACAGACAGGCTGTCAGACAGACAGGAAGACGTACAGACATTCTGCATACAACTGGAGTGTGTTATCGCTGAGTTATCGTGTCAGACAGACAAGCAGCATGAGAGGTGGAGGGGAGGGGGGCGACTGATATCTTCAGTAGATTATAGGTCAATATTGTTCCACACACCAGCCCACACTCATTTCCTGTTTATATCCACTCCCTGTTTATATCCATGTTCTGTTGCTTGGCTAGTTTGTTTGTGAAAACTTGAAGCAACTTGTCGGTGCAGTGTTACTAAGGGTCGGAGGTCAGTGAGTATTTATTATCGTCATGACAGCAGCCTGCGCTGCCTCTGTTGTGTCTGGTCCTTTGTGTAAACGATGGTCATGTTTGTTTCATCTTGCCCGCGAGGTCACGGTGTGTGTGTGTGTGTCGGAACAGCTGGAGGGGGGATTTGAACCTTGCTGTCCTGCACAGTATTCACATTGAGGGGGGGCTGGGGAGAGAGAAGAAATTTGAACTGCAAATAGTGAAATCCACCCTGCCACATCATCAGCCTATCACAGATGTGGGTTTAATTTACCTGTCCCAACTAGCTCCTCCCATATGCCCCTGTGGACCAATCACATCATCCAGAACATACTTGGTTTGTGATCTTTTATTGTGCAATAAAAGATGACTTTCAACTTTCCTTATGGTGTCCTGGGTGATTTTTTTCAGAGTGATACTGGCAATCCAACAGTCAACCGGCTCCACAATGTTTCTGGTCGTTGTTAACCAAAGATGGCAAAAGTACAAACATCTTTTACTCCTAATGCAAACCTTTTTTTGGAACATATTTTTCCAATCTCTAAAAACTTTTTTGAATTTTTTTTTCAACCTTTGAACTTTTTTTTTTCCCAAATCATTTTTACAGAAAAAAAAATCCTACCTTTTTTTTTTTTTTTTTTTTTTCACACACTTTTTTTTAACCTTTCAAAACTTTTTTTCCACACAAGTGAGGAGAGGAGAGAGGAAATCATGCCACCAAAAACAGATTAAAATTAAAGTAATGAGCCTGGCTTGGAAATGTTAGCCGAAAGTACAGATATTTGTGTAAAAAATTTAAGAAGTGAAAGTAAAAAGCTGTAACACGTAAAGTAGGCCTATATGAAAAGTTGCTAGATGATGTCTCATAGATAGGTTGCCGGTTCGATTCCCGGCCGTGCAAAATGACGTGTCCTTGGGCACGGTACTTCACCCACTTGCCTCGAGAAGAATGTCCCTGTACTTACTGTAAGTCGCTCTGGAAACATTTAGCAAGATATTGAGATTAAATCATTGTCCTGACTCCCTGCCCCTTTTAACAGACTTAACAACAGATGAGTCAGCAGGACCCCAGTCTCCCCATTACTATCGAACTCCAAGAAGCAATCCATTAATTAACCCTCCCGCACTACCAGCAGAGGGCGCCAACCGCGACACGTCATATGGCCGATTTGCGCCGCGGGGGTGGGGGGGGGCGCACTTTGAATTTTTGCCATGGGGCCCGAAATTCCTGGCGCCGCCCCTGTCTACATTTAGTCATTTAGCAGACGTTCCCTGCACTGATTAAATGTTGATGAAATGTACATTTGAAACACTGTACCCAGCTAGCAAAATGACGTCCCCAGGACGTCCCTTGTTAGCTGGGTAGCTAGATAGCTTATATGGACATTAAACCAACAGGTTAATACCGCTCACAGATTGGCTACCCACCTTTCTTGGTAAAAAACTGGGTTACTGATTGAAACCCTCTCTTTTGTGTATCCTGTCTTTCTTTTTTCTCTGATCTTTTCCGAAACCCTGATTTGTGTTTACGTTCTAGCGACTAGCGCATCTACTGACTGCAACTAAACACCGTCACCGATAAGTGCGCTAAGGCAGGATCAAACCATTTCATGCAGATACAGGGGGATGGTCGGTCAATATGGATGTTTACTTTTTGGTCAATAGGGATATTTTACCTTTATTGCCAAACACAAGTAAAAACAAAGAGAGCATTCATTGTATTATTATGGTTTATATAATATAATTTTATATTATTTTTTGCCTATTTTTTGGGGCCTTAGAATCCTAACTTTTCCCCCCTATACGGCGCCCCTGAATGTAGATATCGTCAACCTTTAGATCTGTAGATGCAGGATTCTAAGATTTAACAGCCTACTTATATAAACATTGGGAATGCCAGAACACTAAGAACGTGACGTAATTCACAAATCAGTAAAATATTATTTGCCAAAGTAGCGTTAAGTCGCTAGACAAGATTTATTGTCAATAGTAAAGGCGAAAAGTTGCTAAATTGGTAACACTGTAGATCTGTCGATGTTAAAGTGGGTTCGGAGGAAGGGGGACGGGGCGGGATTACCATGATGGCCGTGTGCGTCACAGTCTCCCATTGGCTGCAGGGGGACAGTTTTCGCGCCACTTGGTTCGCGGTGGATTGTGGGAACGGAAGAGCGGAGGATTCGGACGCTGTTGTGATTGTGGCGAGCTGGAACTATTTAGCTTCATCAGACGAGGTTTTAATTCGTATTTTGAACTATAATTATTTACTAATGCGGGGGGACGAGTCCGACTCGGATTCGGGGAGAATGGACGAAAGTTCCGTCCGAACCAGTTTGGACGCGCTCTGCCAGGAACTTAATATGGACGAGGAGACCGCTACTGAAGCCATGCAAAACTTCGCAGCCATATGGAATACATACACCCTGGAGGTAAGCCCACCGCATATTATTATTCTACGGAACTTATTATCGTTGTTAATCTAAAAGTGTTAAGGGTTTTGTGTTTGATGCTGGTTGAACTGTGATCAGTGTCTTGCGCAACACTTCTCTAGATTTGTAGGTTAGCTGATAGACAGTTTAGTACGCGTCACTACCGCCTTGAACATAACAACACACATAAATACACTGCCATACAAAACCTAGTGTTTTGCTAGGACGCGTACCGTAAAACTCCCCCCCCCCCCCCTCCCATTGATGTTGTTAAAAAGTTTGATTTAGATTTTCGTAAAGATCAAGAAAAGATATATATCTTTTGGGGGGAATTTTACCTGGTCTTCTGGTTATCGGTACAAATCTGTTGGCATAGGCTTATGTGTAGCCGTCCGTGACATTACTTGTAAAAGAAAGTTTGAACACCGCTCCCATTCAAAGAACCCCATGGTGTGTCGCTTTCAATCTTATCGCGTGAAACACGCATGACTGCACATGTGTTTTTGCGTGTATGTTTTTCTTATGTCTGTGCGATCTTCACGCGCATGTGTGTCAGTGATGTGTGTCTTCTCCACGCGTGTGCTTTTGTGCTTGTGTCTGTTTCACTGTTTTATCCGTGGTCATAAGCGTGTGCTCTGTGTGTGTGTATCTGTTCCTTTGTATGTAACGTGTGTGTGCGTGCGTGCAGGGAGAGGTGGTCCACTGGCTGGCATGTGCGCTGTATGCAGCCTGCAGGAAGAACTGCACTCCCACTGTGGGGCAGGGCCTGATGGAGGGGAACTGTGTGTCTCTCACCCGCATCCTCCGGACCGCCAAACTCAGGTTTGTTTCACACACACACACACACACACACACACACACACACACACACACACACACACACACACTTCCATGGAAGACACATAATTCAGTATGAATCGGGCTAGTAATCCGAAGGTTGCCAGTTCGATTCCCGGTCATGCAACTGACGTGTCCTTGGGCAAGGCACTTCACCCTACTTGCCTCGGGGGAATGTCCCTGTACTTACTGTAAGTCGCTCTGGATAAGAGCGTCTGCTAAATGACTAAATGTAAATGATCCAACAGTGGCTGGAGATGTAACACACACACACACACTTCCTGTATGTGCAGTCTGCTGCAGTTCTTCAGTAAGATGCAGAAATGGCTGGAGATGACCAGCCTGCCTCAGGACTTCAGGCTGCGCGTAGGCCGGCTGGAGCGCAACTTCGAGGTTTCCACGGTGATCTTCAGGAAGTTTGAGCCCATCTTCATGGACATGTTCCAGAACCCCCAGGGAGAGCCCCCACGCCAGCCCCGCAGCAGGAAACACAGGTGACACTTCCTGTCTGGAGCTGTCTGTCTGTTCAATCATCCATCCGTCTGTCTGTTTCTGTCTCTGTACGTCTGTCTGTCTCTTTCTGTATTTACACTTGTCTGTCTGTTCAATCATCCGTCCAGCTGTCTCTATCTCTTTGTCTGTCTCTGTCTATCGATCTCTGTCTATTTGTCTGTCTGTGTCTCTCTCTCTAGCCATCTCTCTCTCCCTCCCCGTGTTGACCTCTCCTGTCCCCCCAGACGGCAGCCGTGTCATGTGAGTGACGTGTTTCGCTTCTGCTGGACTCTGTTCGTCTACACGAAAGGTGAGCTGGGAGGGAGGAGGGGCGACCATGGCAACCGGCACGATGATGACGCGTGTCCCAGTGGGGAGAGCTTCTCTGACTCTCTCTGTCTCTGTGTGTGTGTGTGTGTGTAGGGAACTTCAGGATGATAGGTGATGACCTGGTGAACTCATATCATCTGCTGCTCTGCTGTCTGGACCTGGTGTTCAACAACGCTCTGCTCTGCTCCAACAGCAAAGACCTCATCAACCCTCTCTTCAGAGGTACACACACACACACACATGTGATGTTCTGCTCCAACAGAAAGGATCAAAGTGATTTGATCGTGTGTGTGTGTGTGTGAGCAGGGCTGCCGGGCGTGTGCAGCGAGAGTCAGGCCCCAGGCTTGCAGGGGGGCGTGATGGAGGCTGGTCCTGGGATGGAGCCTCCCAGCGTGATGGAGCGGCTGTGTGAGTTACATGACGGGCTCGTGATGGAAGCCAAGGGGATCCGGGAACATTACTTCAAACCCTACATCACACGGCTGTACCAGAGAGGGGTGAGAGCAACAGTACACACACACACACACACAACAGCACATACACACACTCCCCTGCATGTTGTGACGGTGCTGCTGGTGTCTAGATCCTGCAGGGGAACGAGGAACAGCTGACCCAGCTGCTGGATCCACCCAACTTCACAGACAACAAGTATGTCTACCTGTCTGTCTACCTGTCTGTCTGCCTGTCTGTCTACCTGTCTGTATGTCTACCTGCCTGCCTGTATACCTGCTTGTGTGTCTACCTGTCTGTGTGTGTGTGCCTGTCTGCCTGTCTGTCTGCCTGTCTGCCTGTGTCTACCTGCCTGTGTTTGCCTGCCTGTCTACCCTCCTGTCTGTTTTGTCTGATTTTGTATGTCCAACAGGAGTATGTGTTGACTTGGTGTGTGTGTGTGTGTGTGTGTCTCAGTAAGTCGGTGAATAGGGAGTATGAGGAGTACGTATTGACTGTGGGGGACTTTGACGAGCGAGTGTTTCTGGGCACCGACGCCGATGAAGAAATCGGAACCCCTCGCAAGACCGGCCCCACCCCCAGCCCCGCCCACAGACAGCTGTCTGCTCGCAAGCAGGTGGAGAGCAACCTGCAGCAGCACTTTGACAAGGTAGCTAACTAGCGTGTGGCCTGCTACCTAGCCAGCTAACCTCAAGCGGCACTTTTCAAAGGAGATTACTAGAATGCTAACTAGCATGGTAACCTGCTACCGTCACAGCTAACCTCAAGCAGCACTTAAACAAAGTTTCTAACTAGCTAACCAACCTGCTTACTAATCTGCTTCCTTGCTAACTAACCAGCTAACCTGCTACCTACTTTTCTACCTTGCTAGCTTACCTGCGAACTAGCTTACCGGCTCACTAACTAACTCATTACCTGACTGCACCAGACAAGAACAGAACTAAAACTGTGTTTGTTTGTCTGTCTCTGTGTGTGTGTCTGGCTGTGTGTGTGTGTCTGGCTGTGTGTGTGTCTGGCTGTGTGTGGCTGCGTGCGTGCGTCTGTGCCCCCGTGTGTAGACCCGCTCTCTGGCGCCCTCTACCCCCCTGACGGGGCGGCGCTACCTGAAAGAGAAGGAGCAGCTGGTGACGCCCGTGTCCTCAGCCACGCAGAGTGTCAGCAGGCTGCAGAGCATGGTGGCCGGCCTGCGGCCCGCGCCCAGCCCCGCCCTCATCAACATATGCAGGTGTGTTTTGTAGCAGGTGTGTAGGTGTGTGTTGTAGCAGGTGTGTGTTGTAGCAGGTGTGTGTGTTGACTGTGTGTGTGTTGCAGGTCCTGCTCCAGAGACCCTCTAGAGAACATCCAGACCAGAATAAAGACGCTCGGAGACACCTTCAAACAGCACTACACACACGACACACACCTGCTGCCTGGATCCCACATGGGTCAGACACACACACACACACACACACTTACATGTAGTCATTTAGCAGACGCTCTTATCCACTTACAGTAACTGACTTACAGTAAGTACAGGGACATTCTCCCCGAAGCAAGTAGGGTGAAGTGCCTTGCCCAAGGACACAATGTCATTTTGCACGGCTGGGAATCAAACTGGCAACCTTCAGATTACTAGCCCGACTCCCTCACCGCTCAGCCATCTGACTCACTTAGCACTTAGGTTGTAGACTGGCTGGTTCCGGGGTTGTAGATAGGCTGGTTCTGGGGTTTTAGACTGACAGGCTGGTTCTGAGGTTTTTGACAGGCTGGTTCTGGGGTTGTAAACTGACAAGCTGGTTCTGGGGTTGTAGTCTGACAAGCTGGTTCTGTTGTAGTCTGACAGGCTGGTTCTGTTGTAGACTGACAAGCTGATTCTGGGGTTGTAGACTGACAGGCTGGTTCTGGGGTTGTAGTCTGACAGGCTGGTTCTGTTGTAGACTGACAAGCTGATTCTGGGGTTGTAGCCTGACAGGCTGGTTCTGTTGTAGACTGACAGGCTGATTCTGGGGTTGTAGCCTGACAGGCTGGTTCTGTTGTAGACTGACAGGCTGGTTCTGGGGTTGTAGACTGACAGGCTGGTTCTGTTGTAGCCTGACAGGCTGGTTCTGGGGTTGTACACTGACAGGCTGGTTCTGTTGTAGCCTGACAGGCTGGTTCTGTTGTAGACTGACAGGCTGGTTCTGTTGTAGACTGACAGGCTGGTTCTGGGGTTGTACACTGACAGGCTGGTTCTGTTGTAGCCTGACAGGCTGGTTCTGTTGTAGACTGACAGGCTGGTTCTGTTGTAGACTGACAGGCTGGTTCTGTTGTAGACTGACAGGCTGGTTCTGTTGTAGACTGACAGGCTGGTTCTGTTGTAGACTGACAGGCTGGTTCTGGGGTTGTAGACTGACAGGCTGGTTCTGTTGTAGCCTGACAGGCTGGTTCTGTTGTAGACTGACAGGCTGGTTCTGTTGTAGACTGACAGGCTGGTTCTGTTGTAGACTGACAGGCTGGTTCTGTTGTAGACTGACAGGCTGGTTCTGGGGTTGTAGACTGACAGGCTGGTTCTGTTGTAGCCTGACAGGCTGGTTCTGTTGTAGACTGACAGGCTGGTTCTGTTGTAGACTGACAGGCTGGTTCTGTTGTAGACTGACAGGCTGGTTCTGGGGTTGTAGACTGACAGGCTGGTTCTGGGGTTGTAGACTGACAGGCTGGTTCTGTTGTAGCCTGACAGGCTGGTTCTGTTGTAGACTGACAGGCTGGTTCTGTTGTAGACTGACAGGCTGGTTCTGTTGTAGACTGACAGGCTGGTTCTGTTGTAGACTGACAGGCTGGTTCTGGGGTTGTACACTGACAGGCTGGTTCTGTTGTAGCCTGACAGGCTGGTTCTGGGGTTGTAGACTGACAGGCTGGTTCTGTGGTTGTAGACTGACAGGCTGGTTCTGTTGTAGCCTGACAGGCTGGTTCTGTTGTAGACTGACAGGCTGGTTCTGTTGTAGACTGACAGGCTGGTTCTGTTGTAGACTGACAGGCTGGTTCTGTTGTAGCCTGACAGGCTGGTTCTGTTGTAGACTGACAGGCTGGTTCTGTTGTAGCCTGACAGGCTGGTTCTGTTGTAGACTGACAGGCTGGTTCTGTTGTAGACTTTGCGGAGAAGCGTCTGCGTCTGGGGGAGATCCTGTACTACAAGGTCCTGGAGAACGTCATGCTGCAGGAGACGCGCAGGCTCCACGGCAAGGACATGGCTGTGAGTGGAACCCTGCAGAACCGGCATGCATCCACACTCCAGAACATTGGATAGGTTTCACACTCTAGAACAGAACCTGAATGGTCCCACACTCTAGAACATAGTTAAGTTCCACCCACTCCAGAACTAGAACGGCTGTGCTCCAGAACTGACGTGCCTGTGTGTGTGTTTGTAGGTTCTGCTGGAGCAGGACATGTTCCACTGTTCTCTGCTGGCCTGCTGCCTGGAGGTGGTGCTGTTCTCCTACAGCTCCCCCAGAACCTTCCCCTGGATCATCAGCATCTTCAAGCTGCCTGCTTTCTACTTCTTCAAGGTACACACACACATGCTGCACGCACACACACACACATGCTGCACGCACACACACACACATGCTGCACGCACACACACACACATGCTGCACGCACACACACACACATGCTGCACACATGCTGCACACACGCATGCTGCACACACACACATGCTGCACACACACACATGCTGCACACAGACGCACACACATGCTGCACACACGCATGCTGCACACACACATGCTGCACACAGACGCACACACATGCTGCACGCACACACACACACATGCTGCACACATACGCACACACATGCTGCACACACGCATGCTGCACACACGCATGCTGCACACACACATGCTGCACACACACACACACATGCTGCACACATACGCACACACATGCTGCACACACGCATGCTGCACACACACATGCTGCACACAGACGCACACACATGCTGCACACACGCATGCTGCACACACACATACACATGCTGCACACACACACATGCTGCACACACACACATGCTGCACACACACACACACATGCTGCACACAGACGCACACACATGCTGCACACACACACACATGCTGCACACACACACTCATGCACACACACACGTACACTGTAAAAGCTATAAAGACACATTGTGTGTGTGTGTGTGTGCGTGCAGGTGATTGAGGTGTTCATCAGGGCGGAGGAAGGTCTGTCCAGGGACATGGTGAAGCATCTGAACTCTGTGGAGGAGCAGGTGCTGGAGAGCAGAGCCTGGACCGCCTCCTCCGCCCTCTGGGGGGCGCTGCAGGCCGACGGCAACAAGGTCCCTACCGTGGAGGAGGTAGGGGGCACTAGCATACTAGCAGAGAATGTCTAATTTACATTTACATTTAGTCATTTAGCAGACGCTCTTATCCAGAGCGACTTACAGTAAGTACAGGGACATTCCCCCGAGGCAAGTAGGGTGAAGTGCCCAAGGACACAACGTCAGTTGACACGGCCAGGAATCGAACTGGCAACCTTCAGATTACTAGCCCGACTCCCTCACCGCTCAGCCATCTGACTCCCTTCAGGGAGTCAGATGGCTCCCTAATATAGGGAGAACTGTTAAGGCCGATTTATACTTCTCCGTTTTTACGGAGACGGACACAGGGAACGCCCTCTCCGACGAGAAATTCTCTCTCCGAGCACCTCGGAGAGCTCTTCGTGCACCTCCTGATTTTCCTGACTATCCGTCCGTCTGTCATTTTACGGATACCCCTTGGCTGTGATTGGTCCGTATTAAGAACCGCTTGCGTCAGGGGCGGGGTTGCCGTGATAAACAGGACGAACAGAATCCTTTGACCGCCATTGCTGTAAGTTTTTACAATTCATATTTCAGCTAAACAGTACATGTAAATCAGCATCTGAATTAAAATGTGACGAGAAATGGGCAGTGTAGTTGAAAATGTGCGTATTTTATTGATGAAACGGCTAATTTGTAAATTTGCTCCGACATTTCGATAACCTAGCTAGCATCGCAGTGCAGCGCTACCTACTCTTCTGGCAGTGAAGTGTTTTCAGCACCCACAGCCTTCGGACCAACCAATCCGTCTGACTCCGTCCGTCTGTCCGTAACGGAGTCGGAGAAGTATAATTCGGCCTTTACTCTCGGGAAACTTCCGGGTTCTGAACTGGTTGCAGTTCCCCTCTAGTTCCATATGAGGGCGCTAACGAGCGAGAATGAATGGAGGTCTATGGAGCTGTACCCCACAAAATCCACTTTTCTCAGGATATAATTTTTTGTCTAGTAATTTGAATTCAGAATTCGAAAGGGGAGGCAAAAAAAACACACTGCTGGGTGTTTAGATTGTTTTAAAGTCGCCTTTCTGTTCTAAAAAGCCTTTTAAAATGTAATTGACGTCATACACATTGTACGGCCTGAGATACTGCTTGACGGCAAGCTTTGGTTACTTCCACTTTTCTCTCGAGGCATCGACAACACAGCTGACAGGTTAGGCTCTCCCTGTCAATACACATGCTAGAAATAGTTTTGGGTTGCTAATGTTGTTGCTAATGTTGCTAATGCTCTGGTGGAACTGCAACAAAATTCGGTACAATGGGGCTTAATAGGGAGTGGACAGGCTCTCCTTAAACAGGCTCTGATGCTAGCGTACAATACACTACATACTATATACTAGAGTACTATACACCACATACTTGACACTAGACACAACATACTCCTGTGGAGGAGGTAGGGTGCACACTGGTGAACTAGTTCTAACCAGATGAGCTAGTCCTAATCAGGTGTGTGTTCCAGGTGAGCTAGTTCTAACCAGGTGTGTGTTCCAGGTGAGCTAGTTCTAACCAGGTGTGTGTTCCAGGTGAGCTAGTTCTAACCAGGTGTGTGTGTTCCAGGTGAGCTAGTTCTAACCAGGTGTGTGTTCCAGGTGAGCTAGTTCTAACCAGGTGTGTGTTCCAGGTGAGCTAGTTCTAACCAGGTGTGTGTTCCAGGTGAGCTAGTTCTAACCAGGTGTGTGTTCCAGGTGAGCTAGTTCTAACCAGGTGTGTGTTCCAGGTGAGCTAGTTCTAACCAGGTGTGTGTGTTCCAGGTGAGCTAGTTCTAACCAGGTGTGTGTGTTCCAGGTAAACTTCCCGGGCAGCTTTGACACGGGCTGCGGCAGTTCTGGCCCCGCCCACCTGCCCCTGGTCGCCCTGTCCCCCATCGTCCACCCTCGCATACGAGAGTTCCGCTCCACCCTGGGCAGCGCCCGCAAAGGTGTGTGTGTTTGTGTGTGTGTCAGCTTTGTAGTTGTATGTGCTTGTAGTCAGACATTGGTAAATGGGATGTATCTTTGCTAACAAGTACCTGTTAACGTGTTTGTTTGTGTGTGTGTGTGTGTAACATCAGTAACCCCCCTCTCTCCCCCCCAGACGTCCCCCCCTCCCCTCTCTCCGTCCATGACCGCTACAGCTCGCCTGCGGCCGGCAGCGCAAAGAGACGGCTGTTTGGGGACGAGCCCCCCCCTGGGCCCCCGGGGCACCTGGCCCCCCCTGCCCACAGCCCCCTGGCCTCCACTGCTAAGAGGCTGAGCTTCAGCCCCGGGGCCATGCTGAAGATAGACAGCCCCACCCTGCTCATGTCCTCTCCCAACAGCCAGACGCTCACCTTCCCCCTGCAAGGTACCGATCACACACACACACACAGGCTTACACACTTATACACACATTCTCTTAACAAACACTCATGTGATGCTTGTGTGTGTTTGATGTTTAAAGGTTTAAAGACCAACGGAGGTGGAATCACACTGATCCAGTCTGGCCCAATCACGGCTCAGATCCTGCTGACCGCCTCCCCCAGCCGCCCAAGCCCTGCCCCCCAGCCGAGCGCTACGCGTCCAAGACGCACCGGGTCCCTAGCGCTGTTCTTCAGGAAGGTACACACACACCTAGCCCTGTTCTTCAGGAAGGTACACACACACCTAGCCCTGTTCTTCAGGAAGGTACACACACACCTAGCCCCGTTCTTCAGGATGGTACACACACACCTAGCCCCGTTCTTCAGGAAGGTACACACACACCTAGCCCTGTTCTTCAGGAAGGTACACACACACCTAGCCCTGTTCTTCAGGAAGGTACACACACACCTAGCCCTGTTCTTCAGGAAGGTACACACACACCTAGCCCTGTTCTTCAGGAAGGTACACACACACCTAGCCCTGTTCTTCAGGATGGTACACACACACCTAGCCCTGTTCTTCAGGAAGGTACACACACACCTAGCCCTGTTCTTCAGGAAGGTACACACACACCTAGCCCTGTTCTTGAGTGCCGTGTCTCTCCTCAGGTGTACCACCTGGCCAGTGTGCGTCTGAGAGACCTGTGTGTGAAGCTGGACATCTCCCCGGAGCTGAGGGGGAAGATCTGGACCTGCTTCGAGCACTCCCTGGTCCACTGCTCCTGCCTCATGAGGGACCGACACCTGGACCAGATCCTGCTCTCCGCCGTCTACATCATCTCCAAGGTCAGCCAATCACCTGCCTGCACCATCTGTGTTCAGCCAATCACCTGCCTGCTCGGTCTGTGTTCAACCAATCACCTGTCTTCTCCGTCTGTTCTCAGCCAGTCATTTGATGGCTGTATATGTGTCAGTTCGAGACCAACCAATCACCAGCCAAGACACCCTTGGTCATAGATCTGTGATAATCTGTGTGTGTGTGTGTCTCCAGATCACCAAAGAGCCTCACACCTTCCAGGATATCATGAAGTGCTACCGTAGCCAACCACAGGCCAGCAGTCAGGTCAGTGGGCCAATCAAATGGGATCTGCCATGGAAGTAGCCAATCACTGCTCTTCTGCTATGATAGATGTGTTCTGTACAGTTAACTAAAGTCCGTAACCTGTCATGAACCTGTCGCAGGGGGTGACTCATCTATCCTGGTCACGATTCCGATAAATCGTTGCAAAAGTGTAATTTTTGTCGCTGTGATTAACTTGTTATCGCGTTATATTTGTTATCGGTGGTAAATTCAGGCTTGTTTTTGCCGCCAGTGGTCCAAAAAGTTTATAATTTCTGTGTTTGTCGCTTTTGTGTGTGTGTGTCCCCAGGTGTATCGTAGTGTACTGCTTTGTCGCAAAGAGAAACCTGACGAGCACATGGAAGTGGAACCCACGACAGGAGGTAACACACACGCATACACACGCATACACACACACACACACACACACTGATATAGCTCCGTTCTGTAGGAACCTCTTTTCTCTAACAGCCCTGTATCTCATGCTTGTCAGTCACAGAGAAAGCCAATCAGGAGAACCGAGAGGAGTGTCCCAGCCAATCAGAGGAGGAGCGTGGTGACCTCATCCAGTTCTATAACACCATCTACGTTCTGAAGATGAAGAGCTTCGCCCTGCGCTACGCCACACTTGGCAACGACACCAGGGTACGCACACATACGCACACACACACATACTTACACACACACATCCATACTTACACACACATCCATCCATACTTACACACACACACACACATCCATCCATACTTACACACACACATCCATCCATACTTACACACACCTACTCACACACACCCTCGTCTACACGTATCCTCATGTACACACACATGTCCCCCCCCCGGTGTGTCCCCAGATGGAGGCCCCTCCCCCTCTGTCTCCGTTCCCGTCTGTGCGAGCCCAGCCCCTCTCCCCCCGCCGGGTCTCCCAGAAGCACACCCTCTACGTCTCCCCCCACAAGCCTCCCCACTGCCCCCCCCCCCTCCTCCGCCTACACCTACCGCATCAATGGCAGTCCCTCCAAGGTACGTGCGCCCACACACACGCACACTTCCTCTCTCAGCCCCCTGCTGGGTGGTGCCTGTGCACTGCTTGCTCTCAGTAAGTCCAGGTGGAGCTGGTTGTCATTACTTTTCCAAAACGAGAACAAAGTTTTACTCAAAATGGTAACTTCCTCCTTCTTCCTCTCCCCTCCCCACCTCTCCTCTCACCAACTCTCCTCCCCACCTCTTCTCTCCTTCCCCCTCCCCACATCCTCTCCCCTCTCCTCCCTCCTCCTCTCCTCCCTCCTCTCCCCCAACCCGTCTTCTCCTTCAGGAGCTGAGTGACATTAACAGGATGATCCGTCAGGGGGGCGGGGCCCAGGGGGGCGGAGCCCAGGGGGGCGTGTCCCAGGGGTGTGTGGCCCCGCCCAGCAGGAAGAGGGCGTTCTCTATGGAAGGCGACTACGCGGACGCGTCCCCCTCCAAGCGAGCGTGTGACAGCAGCGAGGACGTGTTGCTACGACGACTGCAGGACGTGGTGTCTGAGAGGAAGCACCACTGAGGGGTGTGTGTGTGTGGGGGCGGGGGGGTGTGTGTGTGTGTGGGGATGGGGGGGTGGATGTGTGTGTGTGTGTGTGTGTGGGGGGGCAGACAATGTTCTGTACAGTTCTTTAGATGTGTAGTATCTACACAGGTTATTTTATGGTGTGTGTGTGTGAGAGAGAGAGATCATGTGAACACAGTTCATATGGAAGGTATCAGTGTTATAATCACATATCCACTATACACGTCTGGCCACTAACCAACCAGACAAGGGTTCCTCTGTAACTAATTACAATCACTCACTTTTGAACAATAAAACTGCCCATACAAGACCTGACTTGTTTTGTCTTTCTAGGTTGTGATGTTTATACAGAGAAGAGCGACGTCTTATTAATGTTCACTGTTGTGAAACGCAGTTCTACCCTTTTATGTGTCTGAGCTACTCGTTTACACGATAATCACAGGTGATGCCATCAGAGATGCAGGAAGGAGGAGCTGTAATGCAGTAATCAGGTCGGCTGGTTGAACCATTCAAGAGAAGTTCACGGTTACCGGGAGTGTTTTATGTTAGTTTGACGTGTTTGTGTACATTTGCAGTTTGGGAATGACTTGTTTTGGCCAGAAAAGAACACTTTTGTGCTTTTCAGGTCATGCTGGATGAGATCACGTGGATCTCGGTTTTATTAGAACTGTTTTAGCGAGAGGACGCTGCAGGTTAACGCTGCTCTGAGTGAAGCGGGATGTCCTGCCATTCCACTTCCGTCCACCAGGTGGCGGTGTAGACTGCAGACCTGCTGAGCTGGTGATGTTGCGCTGGCATTGGAAAACGCACCAAACACACACTCAGCCATTCTGGGCTGTGCACACACACACTCGATCACATACACTCCAGCACAGGCTCTCAGTTGACATGTTGTGCAGGGGTAATACTCCCAGATGGTAGCTAGCTGACATAGCAGGGTGCCAGGCTGCTTAGCTACACACACATCCAATTAGCAGCTCACACCTCTGTGGTAATCAGTGCTCAGGTGTGACTCTGCTTCCTGTGTGAAGACCTAACACTTCCTGGAGATCTGCTGGCTGAACGGCCCTAAGCTGGCTCACCGGCCCGTCATCTGGGATTACTGTCACCTCGACTCCATCTGGGATTAATCTCACCTGGGGTTCTACCTGTCTGCCAGGAGGAGAGAGACTCAGAGGGGTGTGTGGGTGATGGAGGAGAGAGACTCACAGGAGGTGTGTGGGTGATGGAGGAGAGAGACTCACAGGAGGTGTGTGGGTGATGGAGGAGAGAGACTCACAGGAGGTGTGTGGGTGATGGAGGAGAGAGACTCACAGGAGGTGTGTGGGTGATGGAGGAGAGAGACTCACAGGGGTGTCTGGGTGATGGAGGAGGAGGAGAGAGACTCACAGGGGTGTCTGGGTGATGGAGGAGTAGAGAGACTCAACCCGGACCCTGGTGGACCCTGATGCTGCCTGACCCTGGTGAACCCTGGTGAACCCTGATGCTGCCTGACCCTGGTGAACCCTGGTGAACCCGGACCCTGGTGTTGCCTGACCCTGGTGAACCCGCACCCTGGTGGAGCAGATTAACATGATGATCTCATCACCACACAGGTATTATGGCTGATTAACTGCAGGTATGGGAGCAAGACTTCCTGATTAAAGACACAAGTTGAGGGGGGAGTCAAAGGGGAGTCTGGGAGGAGGTTAGGGGGGAGGCAGACTTTCACACCCGAGGAAACATAAATTGTCTCTTATTTGATCTGGGAGGTCTGGTCTTTGGCTGTCCGTGAGTGTGTGCGTGTGTGTGTCTGCTTGTGTGTTTGTGTGTCTGCATGTGTGCGAGTGTCCTAATCTGAGTGAGGAAATTCTGTTCATGAAGCAAATGAAAAGTAAAGTTAATTAACTCTGTGAGTAAGTACAGCCGACGTGTTCTAGCCAAATCAATTAGCTCCTGGCAGAGTTCGAACTGTCTTCTGTCATCCTGCATGCGCCAAAAACACACACACACACACACTCACACACAGACATATTCCACAGAGTGTATTTATACGTCTGTGTTACAGTGAGTGTCCTGTCTGTTGGGGAGTGTGGGTTAGACACACACACATACAGATACACACACGGACGAACAGGGCATGTGTGTATCTGCGGACACACACATGCATTCATGCACACACCTGCACACACCTACACACACACATTCATGCACACACCTACACATTCATACATTCACGCACACACACAGGCTTGGCTCCACACCTCCCTCTCTTGGCAGTGTTGAGCTCTCTCTCCAGGCCAATGATTAGGCTTCTCACTGTGTGTGTGTGTCATGTGTGTACGTATGTCATGTGTCTTGTGTGCAAACTGTGTGTGTGTGTGTGTGTGTGTGAGACTGGACTCAGATATCCAGAGTTTAATTAGCGGTGTGTGTTTTGCATTTCACACCCTGTTGACTACCTGCCTCCCAACCGTAGGGTTAATTGGCAGAGAAGATAGGTGCCATGTGTAGGTGAACATGTGTGTGTGTGTGTATGGGTGTGTATACTGTATGTGTGTGTGAGCGTGGTCTGATCGTGTAGTAGGATCTGCTGGGAATGTATCAGGGATCTTTGTTCTTTTTTTTGCAGTATAGATGTATTATAAATGTGTATCTTAAAATAGAAACCATGAAGAAATGTAATCAGTCGTAATTTAAAATGGACTGTTGTGCTACACCATCACGAACACAGAACCAGGAAAATTATAATTGTTTCACCAGATAAAATGTGCCCCTTTCCCTCTCTCCCTCCCTAGCTTCCTCTCTCTTACTCTCCCTTTGCCTCACCCTCTCTTTCGTCCTATCTCTTTCAATCCCTCCCTTCTTTTCTGTCTCTCCCTCTCACTCCCTCCCCATCTTTCCCTCTCCCCCTCTCATCCTCTCTCTCCCTCCCTCCCTCCCCTTTCTCTCTCTCTATCCGTCTCTCTGTCTCTCTTACCCCCTCCTCATCTTTCACTCTCTCACTCCCTTTGTCTCTCCCTCTCTCATCCTCACTCACTCCTTCCCTCCCTCCTTCCTTCTCCCTCTCTGCCTCGTTCTGAGGCAGGACCACGAGGGAGGATGAGACCAGCGGAAGGCCTGATAAGGTTAATGTGTCTCTCTCTGGTGTAGATTCTGCAGCATTGTCACAACACAGACTCTTTCTCACATCCAGCTCTGTCACAGCATCACCATAATGGAATCCAAGTTAAATTAGATACAGACCTTAAATATCCATCTGCACTTTAGAGAAGAAAGAAGAGGAGAGATCAGGGAGGGGGGGAGGGAGGGGGGGGAGGAGAGAGGGAAGAGTTCCACCCGGTAAATTCTCTGCACAGAAAAATGATTAAATTGAAAAGTTTCACATTCAAGCTGTGCAAGCAATATTACAACCCCCTTATCCTGTAGTCAGAGGTATAGCTTAGGAGAGAGGGGGAGAGAGAGGTAGGAGGGGCGAGAGGGTAGACGAGGAGGGGGGGAGAGAGGTGAACAGACAGCTTAGGTGGTGTCTGACTCTTTAATATCTTCTGGTGTGTGCGTGCATGTGTGTGTGTGTGTGTCTGTGTATGGTCAGGACTGTGACAGTGAGATAAATAGGAAGTTAAGTTAATCAGAATACAGATGTCCCACCTATCACACACAAGGACACACACAAGGACACACACACACTCACACACACACACAAAGACACACTTACACACAAGGACACACGCACAAACATGAAATGACACACAAGCACACACACAGAGACCAAGGATGTACAGCGTAATTTATTCCAGTCAAACCTCATCTCTCTTTTTTTACTCTTTCTTTCCATCTCTCCATCTCTCTATCTCTCCATCTCTCCATCTCTCGGTGTCTTGGTGCTGTTTCCAGAGAGGAATGAGACTGTGTCTATCTGTTCCTCTCAGTGTGTAGAACATGAATCCAGCTTGTTTCCTCTGCAGCTTCTGATCCGTAAACGTCTCTTCCTTGAAATTGTCATTTGTCTGCCGCCAAAATACCAGCAGGGTTTGTAGGATGGATCTGAGTGTAGGTAGACAGAGAGATGAAGGTATGAGTGTGTGTGTGTGTGTGTGTGTGTGTGTGGGGGCCAGGGGTGTTTGTGGGGGCCAGGGGTGTTTGTGGGTTTGTTTCTTTAGAGATGTAGACACACACACATGGTAATAACTTCCTGCTTCCTCTCTGTGATGCTCTGGAGGATGTAAAAGCGTCCAGTGGGGCGTGGCTCAGATGGCCATGTTGGATCTGTTGTGGTTACTGTAGCGGCCATGTTGGATCTGTTGTGGTTACTGTAGCGGCCATGTTGGATCTGTTTTGGTTAGCTGGGGGCCTCTAGGCTGTGAAAGTCGTCTCAGTCTTAATGGGATCAACCCATAATCCTCCATCAGCTTAGGCATGGAGGTGACTGGGTGTGTGTGTGTTGGTGTGTGTGTGTTGGGTGTGTGTGTGTTGGGTGTGTGTGTTTGTGTTTCTACATTCTTCTTTGTGATAGACACACTCAAATGGTGAAAGTAAGTAAGACTTTATTTATATAGCACATTTCATACAAGAATTGTAGCTCAAAGTGCTTTACATAAAAACAATAATAAAAGTGATAAACAATTCAAACAAAAATAAAAATCCCAATAAGATCTCTGTTCAAGAGAGAAAACAACTTTAAAAGTAGGAAAACCCTTTTGAGATAAAATTACTTAAATGCTTCGGTAAAAAGGTAGGTTTTAAGCTGTCTTTTAAAAATGTCTAGAGTGTTTGCTTCCCTAATATTTATGGGTAATAATTTGTTCCATAGTTTTGGGGCGTAATTGACAAAGGCCGAATCACCAATCTTCTTATGACTGCTTCTGGTGACCTCTAATAGGCCTGCATTTGATGATCGCAGTGTTCTATCTGGTGTGTAGTTTATAAAGGAGTTAGCAATGTAGCTAGGTCCTTGTCCGTGTAGAGCTTTGTATGTGAGGAAAAGGCCCTTAAAGTCAATTCTGAAGGTAACAGGGAGCCAGTGTAAAGTAGCTAGGACAGGACTAATGTGTTCTCTCCTTTTAGTTTTGGTTAATAATCTAGCTGCAGAATTTTGAATGAGCTGTAGTCTTTCAGTGGTTTTATTGGGAAGACCAGTGAAAAGTGCGTTACAGTAGTCCAGCCGGCTGGATATAAAAGCATGAATTAACTTCTCTGCATCATTTTGGTTTATGAATGGTCATACCTTTGCTATATTCCTCAGGTGAAAGCTGTTTTGGTCACTTTATTAATGTGAGAGTTGAAATTCAAATCTGAGTCCAGGATTACACCGAGACTCGTCACCTCTGGTTTAAGACAGGGGGTTAAGCCTCCAAGATTCTTAATAAGCATCTCTCTTTTGGATTTGGGGCCACATAGTAGGACTTCGGTTTTGTCTTCATTTAATTTAAGAAAGTTATCATCCATTTGTTTATTGCCAACAGGCAGTTGGTAATGGAATTGATGGCCGTTGCATCGTTGGGTTCAGTGGATATATATAGTTGTGTGTCATCCGCATAGCTATGGAAATCTATGTTATGTTCTCTGATTATGTCGCCGAGTGGTAACATATAAAGAGAAAAAAGTAATGGACCTAAGCAGCTTCCTTGAGCAACCCCGTAGCAGTTCTCATGTTTCTTGGACCTATGGTCACCTAAACTAACATAAAACTTCCTTCCTGTGATATATGATTTCAGCCAGTTCAATACACTATCCGTGAAACCAATAAGCTTTTCCAGTCTATTGATTAGGATGTCGTGATCAATTGTATCAAATGCTGCACTGAGATCTAACAGGATAAGGATAGAGACTTTATTTGCATCAGAGTTTAGTCTGAGGTCGCTAATTATTTTGGTGAGAGCAGTTTCAGTACTGTGATATTTCCTGAAACCTGACTGCGAGACTTCCAGGATGTTATGTTCTTCAAGAAAATAATTTAATTGGACTAAAACTATCTTTTCCAGTACTTTACTAATAAATGGAAGGTTTGATATTGGTCTGTAATTTGCAAGTAGACTGTTATCCAATTTGGGTTTCTTTAATAGGAGCTTTACAACAGCTGTTTTGAAGGCATCTGGGAAGACGCCAGTTCTAAGGGATGTGTTTATAATCTCTAGCACCGGACCTGAGACACTATCAAACACTCGCTTAAAGAATGTTGTGGGTACAGGATCAATATCTGAGGTTGTGGAGTTAGATTCGCTGTCAATTTTGGAAAGTTCACTAAGTGTGATACAGGTAAATGTGCTCATGGTTATGTTGCAGAATCTACTGATGTCAGTTTCGACCCCACTATTAATAATACTCGCTCTGATCAAAGTTATTTTGTTCTTGAAGAACAAAGCAAGCTCCTCACATTTAACTGCTGAGGATGGAGGTGGGGCAGGGACAGTGTTTAGCAGCTGGTCAATGGTGGAACTCTGGAATTTCTGGCATTTTCTGTAATAATGTTGGAGAAATATTCTCTCCTTGCTAGACGGATGGTTTTGTTATAGGTGGTTAGTGTATCTTTGTAGATATTGTAGTGGATAGTGATCTTTGTTTTCTTTGAGAGAGAGAGAATGGGAGAGTGAGGGGGAGAGAGAGAGAGAGAGAAGGAGAGAGAGAGAGAAGGAGAGAGAGTGAGGGGGAGAGAGAGTGAGGGGGAGAGAGAAGGAGAGAGAGAGAATGGGGGAGAGAGAGAGAATGGGGGAGAGGGGGGGGGAGAGAGAGGGAGAGATAGAGAGGGGGGGGGGAGAGGGAGAGAGAGAGGGGGGGGGAGCAGAGGTGTGACGGAGAAGGCTAGAGAGCAGGATTAGAGAGGGATTAGACAGAAAGCTCCTCAACACTAAGAGCGGCAGACGTGTCAGGTGACAAACTTGAGCTGTAAGTAACCCTTAAATACTCTCTCTCCATCTCCATCTCTCTATCTCTCTCTATCTCTCAGTCTCTCTCTCTATCTCTCAGTCTCTCTCCATCTCTCTGTCTCTCAGTCTCTCTCCATCTCTCTATATCTCAGTCTCTCTCCATCTCTCTATCTCTCAGTCTCTCTCCATCTCTCTATCTCTCCCTCTCTCTCTGTCTCTCTCTCCATCTCTCCCTCTCTCCCTCTCTCTATCTCTCAGTCTCTCTCTCCATCTCTCTATCTCTCAGTCTCTCTCCCTCTCTATCTCTCAGTCTTTCTCCATCTCCCTCTCTCTCCCTCTCTCTGTCTCTCTCTGTCTCTCTCTCCATCTCCATCTCTCTATCTCTCCCTCTCTCCATCTCTCTATCTCTCAGTCTCTATCTCTCAGTCTCTCTCCATCTCTCTATTTCTCAGTCTCTCTCCCTCTCTCTCTCTCAGTCTCTCTCTCCATCTCTCTATCTCTCCATCTCTCCATCTCTCTGTCTCTCTCTCCATCTCTCTCCATCTCTGTATCTCTCTCTCCATCTCTCTCCCTCTCTCTCTCTCTCTCTCTCTCTCTCTCTCTATATCTATCCTATATATCGGAGTCAGATGGCTGAGCGGTGAGGGAGTCGGGCTAGTAATCTGAAGGTTGCCAGTTCGATTCCCGGCCGTGTCAATTGACGTTGTGTCCTTGGGCAAGGCACTTCACCCTACTTGCTTCGGGGGGAATGTCCCTGTACTTACACTGTAAGTCGCTCTGGATAAGAGCGTCTGCTAAATGACTAAATGTAAATGTATATCTCTCTCTCTCTCTCTCTTCCTCTCTCTATCTCTGTCTCCATCTCTCTCTCTCAGTTCAGTTCAAAGGGCTTTATTGGCATGAAAACAACAATTGTGGCAACGGTAGAATTACAGAAATATTCATCAATGTAAATCATGGCCTTATATATACTTATATTTCATACACTTGCATACAGAGCAACGATACACACGGCAGTTTAACATATACATACGTGTAGCTACACCACACAGGTGTACAACTTGTATCCATGTTATTATTATTCAAGTTGGTATATTATTAATGTTGCCAAATATCTTTCTCTCTCCATCTGTCTCTGCCTCTCTCTCCCTCTCTCCATCTCTCTCTCTCTTTCTCCATCTCTCTCTCTCTCTGTCTCTCTCTCCATCTCTCTCCATCTCTGTCTCTCTCTCCATCTCTCTCCATTTCTCAGTCTTCCTCTCCATCTGTCTCTCCATCTCTCTCTCAGTCTCTCTCTCACCATCTCTGTCTCTCTCTCCGTCTCTCTCCATTTCTCAGTCTTCCTCTCCATCTGTCTCTCCATCTCTCTCTCAGTCTCTCTCTCTCCATCTCTCTGTCTCTCTCTCCATCTCTCTGTCTCTGTCTTTCTGTCGTGGAAGTGGCATGGGATGTAAAATATATATTCTACACATATTCCACACACACACACACCCACACACACCTATACACCCATCACACTTTAAACACACACTCACACACACTCCTATACACCCATCACACTGGACACCAGCACTTGTTTACACTGGAGGACAGAAGGACTTGAGGACTAGGAGGACTAGAGGACTAGAGGACTAGAGGACTAGAGGACTAGAGGACTGGAGGACTGGAGGACTGGAGGACTGGAGGGAGCCTGGAGGACTTGGAGGCTGGGAGGAAGGAGGACTGTAAGGACAGTGAAGTGATTACTCAGAAGGATTTTATATCCTAAAGTGAAGCTATGAACAACAGCATGTGTTATTGCTTTGCTTTCCTTAAACGGATGTTGGGAAGAAATCAGATAAAAACGCTATTTATTTTTCAACCTCCTATTATATTGCACAGCAAGCACTGCTTCACTCTCAACCTCTTC
>NC_090050.1:24301014-24308514 GCF_038355195.1 Osmerus mordax
TAAATAAATAATACTACTTTTAGCTTGTTCATGAGATTTTCCAGACTTATGATGAAACTTTTTATCTGATATTCAGCCAAACTTTGCATTGCATAGTCTATGAAATTATGTAATTGCATGAAATCTATTTGGTATGGATTAATTAATTAATTGCCCACTTTGAATAGTCTCGTAACATAAACAGATAAACAGTTGTGTTTGTGTGCAAGTCATAAAAGCTGGGAGACATAAGGCTGCATATTGTGTTGCTTTTGGAGAGTGGTTGTGAAGTGACAGTTTGAAAACGATACATTTAGTCAATTAGCAGACGCTCGTATCCAGATACCCCTCCCCCACCCCCACTGCTCTGCACTCACTGACTGCGATCCGAAATCTTGACAGAGATTTATTAAGATTACTCAGATTTTTTTTAAATTCTATTTAGGATTATTATTTTTTATAATACTACTTTTAGCTTGTTCGTGAGATTTTCCAGACTTCTGACAAAACTTTTAATCTGATATTCAGCCACACTTTGCATTGCATAGTCTATGCAATGATTTAATTGCGTGCAATGTATTTGGTATAGATTAATTAACCACTTTGAATATTCTCCTAACATAATCAGATACACATTTGTGACAGTCATTAAAGTTGGGAGACCTAAGGATGCATATTGTGTTGCCTTAGGAGAGGTTGGTAAGTGGCAGTTTCATACATTTGATTTGGCTTCCAGCACAGCACAACTCACTCACCCCTCCCCCACTAGGTTCTGAGTGGCAAAGCTTATGACAGGTGGTCAGTGGTGTGTGTAAGTCAGAGGACTCAAATCAGAGAGGGCAATTTAGGCAGGAAAACTGTTTTAAGGATTGTTGATGGAAAATGCGTTTTGGTCACTTTAAGATATATTATTATTTTGTTTTAATTACTTTATAGTTAAGTGAATCAGCCCATGCAACACACTAAGATTGTAATAGTCAGTTACTTGTGGTCCTGTGCTCTCCTGGTCAAACCTGTGTGCCCGGTTTGGGAGTAGCAGATAGTGATCCATTGTTGTTTTGATGGAGGTCCACACCAGCAGTCAGCCACACAGGCCAGAACAAAACCATGCAGGGCAGTACAGTCAGCCACACAGGCCAGAACAGAACCATACAGGCCAGAACAGAACCACGCAGGGCAGTACAGAACCACACAGGCCAGAACAGAACCACACAGGGCAGTACAGTCAGCCACACAGGCCAGAACCAAACCACACAGGCCTGTACAGTCAGCCACACAGGCCAGGACAGAACCACATAGGCCAGCATAGAACCACACAGGCAGTGCCGGTCCTAGCACTATTGGCGCCCTATAGGCAAGATTTATCACCAGGTGTGTAGGTCCTCGAGGGTAGGCACATTGCAGCCGATCACCTTCTCAGCAGCTCGGTTGATACGCTGCAGTCTGCTCTTGTCATTCCTGCGGAAGCTGAAGAAATTCAACCTGCCAAAGACAATGATGGTGCACTTCTACACAGCCATCATTGAGTCCATCCTCACCTCCTCCATCACCGTCTGGTACGCTGCTGCCAAGAACAAGAGCAGACTGCAGCGTATCATCCGCACTGCTGAGAAGGTGATCGGCTGCAATCTGCCCACCCTCGAGGACCTTCACACCTCGAGGACATGACAGATCTCTTATTGTTCTATCAAGTGCGGAAGCCTGACCGTCATTGTACTAGCTATACAAGGCTTGCTGTCCCCTCACCTCCCAGGTCAGATATGACCACCTGACTGCTCTGGACTCTTGATTACCTGAATGTCTGACTACCTAACTGCTTGTCTGATTGCTCCCTCAGCCACATAATACCTGTGATTTATTCCTTGAATGAAGACAGGTGTTTAAGGATATTGTATTACACCAAATTCCTTATCTACTGTATGTACAGTATTTTATTTTCTAGCTAACATTTCTCTTGACTAATGGACGTTTTACATGGTCAGTTTCATATAATATGTAACTACAAATGGTATTTGAGAAGCACACCAACATAAGCACAAAAAGGCAGTTGAGAACCACTCATTAATCCACTACCAATCACCTGATATTGGCAAGCAAATCGAAATAACGTTCTCAAATCTGATGTGCTATTAAATATTTATAACATTTTATCAGAACATGTATTCATCTTTAAGACATTTAGTTATGGGTAACCGTTCTACTCGGGCACGAACACATGTCCACGTACATTTATGCATCTAGATATTTAAATAAGCAGTGTTTGTCAACGTGTTTCTGGATCAACATGGATACTTTCCATTGGCGACTGCATCAACTTCGTTTGCATCACGCTAAATGTGAAATAAGTTTCCAAAATTACAAGTACATGAACCGTACTACGGATCAAGAATCTACACAGAAATTACTAAAAAAGGTAAGCACGTTTTTATTAAAATGTATTTATTGTATACAAATATTAGCAACTACAATTGGCCTCGTGAATATGCAGTAGAACAATCCATAAAATCGTCACAACAGCGGAGCTTCTGCCATTCAGACTCAAGCTCCGATCCCGGTAAGTTAGAGTAGGCTGAAGCTTGATAAAAAGTTGATTGCTTGTAAAAAAAATGATTAAATTCGATGGCGTGTGATTAAAATCCACATTTACCAAAGATTATTCCAATGGATGAAAAAATTTAACTTTCCAAAGATGCATATTAGCAAAGTATTTAGGAGAAAAGATCAAACAGCGATGACGCACGTGGAGTTTTCCGTAAAACCAATGCTAGCAGTCACGCTAATAATATTGTAGTATTTGGTTTGGTTCAATGTATAGCAACAAATGCTGAGTGTATAAATGATGATATTTACATTTATTTATATAATTTGTCTAAAATGCATCCTTTATGCGTCGTGATTCGAGCTTTAGTAAAGGCCGCACATGACGCACGTTAGGCCATTTTGATAGCCACTCGGTGATTAGGCTACATTGGATCATTTAACGTTATCCAGAGAGTGTGTACCGTAAACTCGTTTTAAAATTGATCCATTTGCTATTTCAGATGCTACGTATTTAGTTAAACTCTTCATTTCGTTTTGAATAGGTCATGGAGTCAAGGAAAACCCGAGAAAAGGTAACCATTGTTTTTCTGTAGGCTAGATATTTTAGATCCACACAAAACCTCCATTATATCCCTCTCAATCGCTACATAAATCTAACTCAGTCAAGTTGAGAGAAAGTAGATAGGGGAAAGCATGCACCTGCCAAGTGACAAGAGGTTAACTGTAATGCAGTCATTTAATATACCAATATAATAACAGATATTGTGCTGTGTGTATGTATATATATATATATAACATAATTTTTGTTTTTATTTTTTAAAGGACCCTAAGTATGTAGAGAGTAATACGGAATGCAGTGCCTCAGAATATTTGCCGGAGGAAAGCACTTCGGAGGACTCATGTGCATCCCCTTTAAAAAAGCTTGCCAGCGCCTCAAAGCAGCCAGCCAGCGCCTCAAAGCAGCCAGCCAGCGCCTCAAAGCAGCCAGCCAGCGCCTCAAAGCAGCCAGCCAGCGCCTCAAAGCAGCCAGCCAGCGCCTCAAAGAAGCCAGCCAGCGCCTCAAAGAAGCCAGCCTGCGCCTCAAAGAAGCCAGCCAGCGCCGTAAAGCAGCCAGCCAGCGCCGTAAAGCAGCCAGCCAGCGCCGTAAAGCAGCCAGCCGCCACCTCAAAGCAGCCAGAGGGAAGCCTGTCTGAGGCCCCACTAAAATCAGCTCCAGTCACTCCCATGGAACTCTGTGACATGGGAGTGACTGTGGATAATGGTGAGTCATTATTATATGTTAAGAAGTGCAGTAAAGAGGGGGGAAGAAGAAAATGGGACAAAAAACATTACTGTATCTACTGCTTTAAGCCTCAAAGCAAAATAGCAAGACACCTTGAAAGGAAACACAATAAGGAACTAGAAGTAAGTCGCGCAATCTGTTTCTCAAAGGGCTCCAAACAACGTCTACTTTTGCTTGAAAAAATCAGAAACAAAGGTGACTATCACCACAATGTAGAAGTACTAAAACGATGTGATGGAGAGCTTGTAACATGGAGGCAGCCCACACATGATGTATCACCAAGCAAGTACCTGCCATGCAAATACTGTTTAGCTTTATTTGTTAAAAATGACCTTTGGAAGCACCAGAAAAAATGTAAATTAAGACCAGAAGCAAAGTCTTCCAAAAGGGAGAGAGTACAAGCTTCAGCAACCTGCCTCATTCCGAACGGAAGTCATGCTTCCGAAGAAAGCAGAAGGGTTACAGACAAAATGCGAATTGATTTGGTCTCTATGGAGTTGAAGTCGGACCCCTTGATCTGTACATATGCAGAACTCATGTATGACACGCACGAGGAAAGTCAACTTGGATACTGTGCTCAAAAAATGAGGGAGTTGGGTAGATTCATCCTTGCTGTCAAAAGAATAGATCCAAGTGTCAAAACTCTAAGGGAGGTCTGTGTTCCAGCTAGATTCAAGTTGGCTGTATCAGCAGCCCTAAACGTTTGTGGATATTTAAAACAAAAGAGGAGTTTCAATATTCCATCACTGGCCTGCAAGCTGGGATATTCGTTGAAGAGGGTGGCTGAAATAATAGTGGGTGAAAGTGTGCAGCAGGAAGATTCTGCGTCTGAAAAGGATGCAGCAAACTTCATCAAGTTGATCGAAACTTACTGGAGTGTGTATGTCTCCAAACGTGCCAGGACTAACCTAGAAGAGAAGAAATGGAACAAAGATGACATGATTCCGCTGACAGAAGATGTAGTCCTACTCCAAAAACACCTCAAGGCTTTGGAAGACAAATCAAAAGAACAACTGGCTGAGGCACCTAGTCCAACAGCCTGGAAGGTTCTTTGTGAGAGTCTGCTTGCACAGGTTATACTCTTCAATCGGAGACGTGAAGGGGAGGCATCAAAGTTACTGATGCAGACCTATCAGAACAGAAACAGGGCTCCACTTAATGCTGATGTCTACCAGAGCCTCTCAAAGTTAGAGCAAGAACTAAGTGAACAGTTCACACGGCTAGAGATAAGGGGGAAAAGAGGTCGCAAAGTACCTGTCCTCCTCACCAAAAGAGTGACTGCATCACTTGACTTACTTATCAAGTATCGATCTGACGTTGGTGTGCCAGAAGACAACCCTTATGTGTTTGCCAGAGTCGAGGCGCAGACTCCTATCAGAGGCGCAGACTGCCTGCGCAAGTTTGCAGATGCTTGCAAAGCGGCTCACCCAGAGAGACTCAGGTCCACCAAACTGAGAAAACATGTTGCTACACTTTGCCAGATTATGAATTTAAAAGACAATGAAATGGACCAGGTTGCAAAGTTCATGGGCCATGACATACGTGTCCATCGAGAGTACTACCGCATGACCGAAAACACTCTTCAACTTGCCAAAATGAGCAGAGTTCTGATGGCCATTGAGCAGGGGACACACACATACAAGGGGAAATCTCTTGATGAAATCTCTGTCAACACAACTGGTGTGTAAACTTGATATATTCCCTTATACTAATTAATTAATTAATTGGTTTACTAAACAAATTACATTTTTCAGACACAGAAAGCAGGGTTCTTCAGAGACGAGAAGATGCCACAGACAGTATTCCAGACAATGACGAGAAAGGTAAGCCATGATCCTCTGAGGCTACAAGGTTAACCAACCTGTAACTACAGATGTTGGAGCATAACACATTGGCTTGTGGGATTGTATGCAGTCAAAATTGGGAGGATGAAAGTGTCATAACTTATATCATATCTTGCTTGTTTCACAGTTCTTACCATCAGCTCCTCCCCCACCTGGGATTTTGATGCAGATGATGAGACTGGTATGCCATTATACATATTTGTTGGAAATCTTGGCACATTGACCATCAAATTTGTTTAGATGGCTGTTTATATTGTTTGATTAAAACATTAGTTTGTGTGCTTAAATGTTTCAGACACAGAGAGTAAGCTGATTCCAAAGACTGCCGTTCCACCAAAGAAACGACCCAGAACTTCCTCCACTGTTGCAAATGAAGATCCCGGTAAGTTTGAGGCGATTTCAAGACATCCATAGTGAGAGTTGTAAAGGCGCTAAGCACACCATTAAACAGTTAAATAATTGTGTGCTTGAATGTTTTTCAGAAACAGAGAGTAAGCTGATTCCAGAGTGTGCTGTCCCACCAAAGAAACGACCCAGAACTTCCTCCACTGTTGCAAATGAAGAGCCCGGTAAGTTTGAGGCAATTTCGAGACATCCATAGTGAGAGTTGTAAAGGCGCTAAGCACTCCATTAAACAGTTACATAATTTACTTTGTATTCATTTTTGTTGTCCCTTCTGTAGTAGCTGTGAAAGGTCAAAAGATGCCCTGGAGACCAGAAGAAAGGGATGCAGTTTTTCAGCACTTGGGGAAATACATAACTTTACAAAGAGTACCAGGGAAGACTGAGTGCATGGCATGCCTCAATAAAGAGCCTACCCTCCACAGAAGATCTTGGAAAGATGTAAAAAATTACCTTCACAATTCTATTCAAAGCATCAAGAAAAAAATGGCTCGTGATGAAGCAGGATTAAAAGACAAGAAATAAGATGGAGTTAATGGATGAGGGTGGTTAGTTAGATCAGTGGTTCCCAACCCTGGTCCTCAGGGCACCCCTGTCCTGCATGTTTTAGATGTTTCCCTGCACCAACACACCTGATTAAAATGAATGGTCAAAAGCAGGCTTCTGCAGAGCTGGATAACAACCCATTCATTTGAATTAGGTGTGTTGGAGCAGGGAAACATCTAAAGCATGCAGGACAGGGGTGCCCTGAGGACCAGGGTTGGGAACCACTAAGTTAAATGTTTAGTTTAAGCTAAAAATGTTAGTTAGGGGCTAAAGAGGGGTTAGTAAGGGGATGGGGAGCATTGGGGTCCTCATTGTTTTGTTTTAAATGTTGACTACTGATCCAACTACGTTTGCTCATTAAATGTCATGATGCCCCCCTTGTTCATCCAAGCTTTGGACATACAGGTATGACATAAGTTGGAGTTCTAATAAAGATACAGTTTGTCAACTGAAACCCTCACCTTTCTAATATATTTTATACATATTGACAAGGACAGCCAGGAAAGACTGAACACGTGGCATGCCTTAAGATTCCTTGGGATCTTTGAACTGTCTGATTTCAAGTGTGTTGGAGGTCAAAGAAGGTGTTGACCAGCACTGACCAGTTGGTAAAGTCCATTATCCACAGAGCATGTCGGTCATCTAGGTGGAAGCTGGTGGTGAGTTTTCCAGCAAGAATGTTTGCTGGGACGGTTAGGGTGTTTCAATGCCTAGAATTTTCATACAGCAGGCAGGCTGTAGTGCTGGGGGGTCTGGATGCATATGTATGCTTAATACTTGGCAATACTAGTCTATCTTTAACTACTGTGTTTGCACCAACATCACCACAAACCATACTTGATTTACCTAAAATAGTACCTCATTCGGGACAGGTGGAGCAATGCTCCCCACTAGAATAAACCAGGT
>NC_090050.1:24313514-24335071 GCF_038355195.1 Osmerus mordax
GAGAGAGAGAGAAGGTTGAGCAGACGAGGGCTGTGGTGTGTGTGTGTGTGTGTGTGTGAGAGAGAGAGAAGGCTGAGCAGACGAGGGCTTTGGTGTGTGTGTGTGTGTGTGTGTGTGTGTGTGAGTGTGTGTGTGTGAGGGGGGGCATCTCTGTTCTCCAGGTGAGAGGATGATGAAGCTGAGCTCCTCACAGTAGGGATCTTTATTTCTCTCATATCTCTCTCTCACCTCAGTCGTTCCCTCTCTCCCCCCTCTGTCTCCCCCCCTCTCCCCCCCTCTGTCTCCCCCCCTCTCACTCCCTTTCTACCCCCTCTCCCTCTGTCTCGCCCCCTCTCAGCACACTGCCTACACACACACGCACAATTCACTGCCTACACACACACACACACACACACTCATTCTCTGCACGCTAACATCCCCATCTGTGCACGTGTGCGTCTGAGATGAGAGAGTGTGTGTGTGTGCGTGTATCCACCTGCAGGGCAGGTCGATGTGGAAATGCCTGCTTGTTTTCATCAAATCAGAAGCAGCCAGGCAGGAGGGAGGGGAGGGGGAACAGGGAGAAGGAGAGAAAGGGATCGAGGCGGAAGGAGGAAGATTGAAAAAGAGGGGAAGTAGAGGGAAGAAGAGAACTAGACCCTGAGTGAAGATGGAAAGAGTGAAGGAGGAGAGGAGAAAGGAGGAGAGGAGAGAAGAGAGGTATGGAGATGGGGGGAGGAGGAGAGGAGAGAGGTATGGAGAGGGGAGAGAGGTATAAAGAGGAGAGAGGTATAGAGAGGAGAGAGGTATAGAGAGGAGAGAGGTATGGAGAGGAGAGAGAGGAGAGAGGTATAGAGAGGAGAGAGAGGTATAGAGAGGAGAGAGAGGAGAGAGGTATGGAGAGGAGAGAGAGGTATAGAGAGGAGAGAGGGGAGAGAGGTATGGAGAGGAGAGAGGGGAGAGAGGTATGGAGAGGAGAGAGGTATGGAGAGGGGGGGACCTGCAGGGCAGAGAGCAGCTGAGGTGGAACAGAGTTGATGGCTTCTCCACACCTTTCTGACAGGAGGGGGGACAAAGAAGGAGGGGGCAGGGTGGAGATGGGGAGAGAGAGGGAGAGGGAAGAGGGGGAGAGAAAAAGTATAAGGGGGGAGGAGGAGGAGGAGAAGGAGGGCAACAGTGTGAAGTCCAGCAGAAGGAACATGTGTTTCTCAAACAGCCACAGTGTTTACCTGTCAGAACAATGTCACAAGAGACGCTGTGTGTGTGCGTGTGTGTGTGCGCGTGCGAGTGTGTGTGTGTCCACGTGTGTGTTGAGGCCACGGTAAGGAGATGGGATTGAAGCAGGCAAGTGTGACAGGTTGACAAAGTTAAGGTGAGGGGGTGAGACACACTTGGTACTTGTGTGTGTGTGTGCGTGTATGTATGTGTGTTCATATATGTGTGTGCATATATGTGTATGTGTGTGTGTGCTTGGTCTTACGAGATGCTTAGAGATGCCCATGGCAAGAACTTGACCAGACCACACCACACCAGACCACATCACACCAGACCACACCAGACCACACCCACCAGACCACACCCACCACACCACACCAGACCACATCACACCAGACCACACCAGACCACACCAGACCAGACCAGACCAGACCAGACTACACCACACCTGAATGTTGACTATCTCAGGTTGTGCTCTCTTCCTCAGTCCTCAAGGCTTTCCCGACAGTACATCACCAAGGTGTTTACCCCATCTCTATCACAGCTGAATTGTGGGTAGTTCTGCCCCCTCAATCACAGCTGAATTGTGGGTATTTTGGCAGGTTGCGTTATGGATAGTCTCAAGGGTGACCATCTAGTGAGGTGTATGTCGTGTCTTCAATCTGCATCGTGTCAGGAGATATAATTTACCACACACACACACACACTGATACACACACACACTAACACCCACATACACACTGTAGTCTAATTTGGTAAAAACTAGTTCTCTTCCTGTGATATTGATGATGAAAGACTCTCCTAACTACCAACGTTTATCCTGATGGTAGATGTGTCTGTGCGCATGTGCGTGCGTGTGTGTGTGTGTGTGGCTGCTGTGATCTATAGACCCCTCGATCCTCCAGCTAACCAGAGTTATTGCCATGCCCCCCCATGCCCCCCCATCCCACTCACACACACACACACACACACCATCCATCCATCCATCCATCCATCTCCTCTAAGCCAGGTAGTCACAACACCCCAGATCCCCCAACCCCAGCCCCAACGCCTACCACAGGGGGAGCAGGGAGGAGGATGGAGGAGGTGAGTGAAAGAGGAGGAGAGGAGGAGCAGGAGAGAAGATCAGAGGAGAGGTGCAGGTTGAGGAGAGAGGTGGAGGATGGAGGAGAAGGGGGGAGGGGGAGGATGGAGGAGAAGGGGGAGGATGGAGGAGAAGGGGGGAGGGGGAGGATGGAGGAGAAGGGGGGAGGATGGAGGAGAAGGGGGGAGGGGGAGGATGGAGGAGAAGGGGGGAGGGGGAAGATGGAGGAGAAGGGGGAGGATGGAGGAGAAGGGGGGAGGGGGAGGATGGAGGAGAAGGGGGAGGGGGAGGATGGAGGAGAAGGGGGGGAGGGGGAGGATGGAGGAGAAGGGGGAGGATGGAGGAGAAGGGGGAGGATGGAGGAGAAGGGGGAGGATGGAGGAGAAGGGGGAGGATGGAGGAGAAGGGGGAGGATGGAAGAGAAGAGTGCAGATATTTCCCATTCCTCTTCACACTCCTCTCATCCCTCACCCTCATCCCTCACCCTCACCTCTCTCTCTGTCTCTCTCTCTCACACCAACATAACTAAATATAGAAGCTGTGTATAGTAAAAATGTTGTTATGGCAACAGTGAGTAGTTGATCTGGGATGTCATATTATCCCCGCATGATCTTGTCTGATGGGATTAGGTGAGATGATTATGATGATGGGATTATAATCTGGGAACCGTGTAGCGTGTAGAACTGCCCTTTACATAATCCTGTGACGGGCTCAGACCTGAGTAGAGATTAATCAGGAAGAAAGGGAGGGAGAGAGGAGGAAAAAGATGGGGAACAGATAGATAAAAAGAATGAGGTGAAGAGAGAGTTAGAGAGATGGGTAAAGTAAAAGAAAGAGAGGTAGAGAGAGGTAGAGAGAGGTAGAGAGAGAGGTATAGAGAGAGGTACAGAGAGAGAGAGAGAGAGACAGAGGTAGAGAGCGGTAGAGAGAGAGGTAGAGAGGTAGATAGAGAGAGGTAGAGAGAGAGGTATAGAGAGAGGTACAGAGAGAGAGGGAGAGGTAGAGAGAGCGGTAGAGAGGTAGAGAGAGAGAGAGAGAGAGAGAGAGAGAGAGAGGGTGTAATGAAAGAGGGGTGGGGTGATGGGGGAGAACAAAGTCTGAATAATATTAATTTCTCTACACATGATAAAATGAACTGTCCAATGAGATTCCCTCTACAATTAGTTTCCCCTGAAACTACTTTATCACATATACACTCTCTCTCTTTGTTTCTCTCTCTCTTTCACTCTCTCTCTCTCATTTTCTCTCTCTTTCTTTTTATCTCCCTCCATCTCTCCCTCCATCCCTCACTGTCGCTCTCCCTCCATCTCTCCCTTCATCTCTCCCTCCATCTCTCCCTCCATCTCTCCCTCCATCTCTCCCTCCATCTCTCCCTCCATCTCTCCCTCCATCTCCCCATGTGTCTGCCAGAGCAGTGATGAAGAGGGTTAGGCTTGTGTACATGGTTAATGGTGGCAGCAGTAGTTATAAATCTAACATTATTTATGGAACACATCCCTGTGTTTACCTCCATCGACAGACACACACACACACAAACAATTTGTCTCCAAACCACCTCCGCTACAAACGGCCCAGCACACTGGGATCAGTCCTCTTGCAGGCCCTTTTGGTCTACTGGTTGTCCTTAACAGGAAGTTGGGTTTGAACCTGATTCCTGAAGGTTGGAGTCTGCCTAGTAACAGAGCTGAATTTAGCTGTGACAAGCTGAGCTGAGGTGTCAGCAGATCTGATTTAAACAGTGAGAGACAAACATTCAGCAGAGAAATATATATATATATATACACACACATAGCACCCCTCCTGCACCATCTAGCCTGATTAAAACAGTGATAGAAAAATGTGAATCAGGATGACACACACGCTCTCTGTCTCACACACACACACACACACACCCACACACACACACACACACACTCACACATGCACCTCGTCTGCAGAGTAACGGTTGTAATCAACACCTTGTGTTGCTGGGAGGAGCAGATGGAGAGAGTAACACCAGCGCTGTTGCTGCCTGCAAATGAAAGACTCACTGGGGAACTACACCTCCCAAAGTTCAGCTAGAGGGCACCTCATCGTAGAACTACAACTCCCAGAGTTCAGCTAGAGGGCACCTCATCGTAGAACTACAACTCCCAGAGTTCAGCTAGTCGGCACCTCATTTTAGAACTACACCTCCCAGAGTTAAGATAGTGGGCACCTTATCTTAGAACTACAACTCCTAGAGTTCAGCTAGTCGGCACCTCATTTTAGAACTACACCTCCCAGAGTTAAGATAGTGGGCACCTCATCGTAGAACTACAACTCCCAGATTCCATCTAGAGGGCACATCATCTTAGAACTACAACTACAGTGAGTCCAACAACTAGCTGGTCAGCCAGACAGCCAGACAGCCAGCCAATAATAGGTCTTTATCAGAGTTTCCTTCTGTGTAATAAGTTGCTCCTGTCCTTGTTTGTTCAGACCCCATCAGGATCCAATCTGTGCTTCATTACACCTGAGTAGAGACTGAGTAGAGACTGAGTAGAGTCTGAGTAGAGCTGAATAGAGCTGTGCTGGTCCCCATATCTGTCCCTGCAGCCAAACACACACACACACACACACACACACACACTTACACACCTGGGTCCCTGACAGCTATCCTCTAGTAATGATGCTCTCTCCAGGATCAGCCCTCTACTGCAATTACTGCCCTGCCAGGCTCAATGGACCCTTATACAAGCCCCCGAACACCCACACATACTCTCTCTGTCTCTCTCACACACACACACACACACACACGCAAGCACACCCCCCCACACACCCAATCATCAGAGATATACACCGACCCCTCACACACTGATTCGGACCAATCTTAGAAACACGATGAATTGATTTAGCCTCATTCTGATTTCTCCTTTGGTCTCTTGTTTTCATGTCTTCATTCTGTTTTTCTCCTTTGTGCTTGTGTCTGGAGGCAATGCTGGTTAGGGATCTCTCTCCTCCCCTCCTCTCCTCCTCTCCTCCCCTCTCCTCCTCTCCCCTCCCCTCCTCTACTCTGCTTTGTTTGGTGTTTTTCATGGTCTATCAACCCCACTCTCTGCCTCATTCTATCTCTCTTTCTCTCTCTCTGTCTCTCGCTTTCACAAAGTGAAGCTTTAATCCCTTTCTGCTAGGTGGGAAGAACAGTGTGTGTGTGTTAATAGAGTGGTTTTGTGTGTGTTTTGGTGTGTGTGTGCTTC
Source organism: Osmerus mordax (assembly GCF_038355195.1). Taxonomy (NCBI): domain Eukaryota; kingdom Metazoa; phylum Chordata; class Actinopteri; order Osmeriformes; family Osmeridae; genus Osmerus; species Osmerus mordax. The sequence continues at coordinate 24,319,011 of NC_090050.1, forward strand.
AGAAAGAGTTTCCAAACATGCTAAGGGAATATATTGGGTGTTAATTGTAGGATGTGGTAATTGCTGGTTGAATGGTTTCCAGCATCTCTTACAATGTCTCAGAGGAAGAGAGTAGAACACGCACACACGCACATACACTATAAGGACACACAACACACTTGCAAATGATGTATTGTCCCTGGTGTCGCCCATACTGTTTCTGTGGAGGTTGGGCCCAGTTAGTGTTAATGGTGCAGCAGGGGAGGGGGGAGGGGGGAGGGAACTGTGGGGGAGGGAGAGAAAAGTAAGAGGGAAGAGGAGCGGGAGTGAAAGAAGGGAGGAGGGAGAGAGAAGGGAATGGGGGATAGGAGAGCTCGCAAGGGTGAGAGAGCGAGTGAGCGAGAGACATAGAGAGTGAGAGAGCAGATAGAGTACAATAGTATTTCAGAAGCTTATTCCAGATACAGGATATTATGTCACTGTGAAAGCCCCAGCCATGTCTGAGCTGCCCCCATCAACCTCTAACTAGCCCTAACTACCTCCTACTACCCTTAACTGCCTCTAACTGCCCATAACTACCCCCAGCTACCCCTAACTGCCTCCTACTACCCTTAGCTGCCTCTAACTACCCCTAGCTGCCTATAACTACCCCCAGCTACCCCTAACTGCCTCCTACTACCCTTAGCTGCCTCTAACTACCCCTAGCTGCCCCTAACTACCCCCAGCTACCCCTAACTGCCTTCTACTACCCTTAGCTGCCTCTAACTGCACTAACTACCCCCAGCTACCCCTAACTGCCTCCTACTACCCTTAGCTGCCTCTAACTACCCCAAGCTGCCCCTAACTACCCCCAGCTACCCCTAACTGCCTCCTACTACCCTTAGCTGCCTCTAACTACCCCTAGCTGCCCCTAACTACCCCCAGCTACCCCCCAGCTGCCCTCCTCTCAGCCCTGTTGGCTGTTCTTCTTCACCATGACCTGAGTAGTGGCTGCAGTGGGAGGAGCGTCCAGGGAGCCGGACTGACAGTCGGCTCTGACAGGAAATTAGAGGTGTGACACATCAGGTCATGACCTCATCAACATTCTGACCCGGTCTCTGAATGATGGATGACTCAGAGGCCAGGCTAGCACATTAGCGCTGCGCTAACGTGCGGATAGTGGGAGCTACAGAGGGCAGGCTAGCACATTAGCGCTGCGCTAACATGCGGATAGTGGGAGCTACAGAGGGCAGGCTAGCACATTAGCGCTGCGCTAACATGCGGATAGTGGGAGCTACAGAGGGCAGGTTAGTAAGACCATTATTTTAATTGCACCTTTAAAATGTTCTATTCAAATTTAGATTTAAACTCATACACACAGTGTTGGTTCTGATGTATCACACACCAGGATGCTAAACCCTGTAAAGTGTTGCACAGGCCACAGAGGAAAGGAGGAGATCTGGGCAGAGCAGAGGGGAGGAGAGAGGAGAGGAGCGCACTGGAAAGGCAGGAGGAGAGGAGAGGAGCGCACTGGAAAGGCAGGAGGAGAGAGTGCACTGGAAAGGCAGGAGGAGAGGAGAGAGTGCACTGGAAAGGCAGGAGGAGAGGGGAGGAGCGCACTGGAAAGGCAGGAGGAGAGGGGAGGAACGCACTGGAAAGGCAGGAGGAGAGGGGAGGAGCGCACTGGAAAGGCAGGAGGAGAGGAGCGCACTGGAAAGGCAGGAGGAGAGGAGAGAGTGCACTGGAAAGGCAGGAGGAGAGGGGAGGAGCGCACTGGAAAGGCAGGAGGAGAGGGGAGGAGAGAGCACTGGAAAGGCAGGAGGAGAGGAGAGGAGAGAGGAGCGCACTGGAAAGGCAGGAGGAGAGAGGAGAGGAGGGCACTGGAAAGGCGGGAGGAGAGGAGAGAGCACTGGAAAGGCGAGAGGAGAGGAGGAGCGTACTGGAAAGGCAGGAGGAGAGGGGAGGAGAGAGCACTGGAAAGGCAGGAGGAGAGGAGAGGAGAGAGGAGCGCACTGGAAAGGCAGGAGGAGAGAGGAGAGGAGGGCACTGGAAAGGCGGGAGGAGAGGAGAGAGCACTGGAAAGGCGAGAGGAGAGGAGGAGCGTACTGGAAAGGCAGGAGGAGAGGAGAGGGGAGGAGTGCACTGGAAAGGCAGGAGGAGAGGAGAGCGCACTGGAAAGGCAGGAGGAGAGGAGAGGAGCGCACTGGAAAGGCAGGAGGAGAGGAGAGGAGAGAGGAGCCCACTGGAAAGGCAGGAGGAGAGGGGAGGAGCGGAGCAGAAGGAGAGGAGGAATGGTGGTGCATCCCGCTGCAGGCCTGAGTGAGGGGAAGGAGGGTGTGTGTGATTGATTCTGAGGGGAAGGGTGATTGCTTTTTCAGCTTGGAGGAGGCTCTGTAGGCAGCTTAATAACTAAGGGGATCTCTCCATACACAGGCTGCTGGTGATGAGTGTGTGTGTGTGTGTGTGTGTGTGGCTGTTGTGATTGGGGTGCTTTATGATGCTCGCTCCAGTCTCAATGCTATCCGTCTACAGAAGCACCCACGCCGAGATTGACTTCCTCTGTTTCCTCTCAACCCTTTTGTTTTAAAGTGTTCATTTTAGCAGAGCACACACGCACACACACACACACACAATCTCCAATCACACACGGACACACACCTTCTCTCCACACACACACACATTTGATTTCTTTATGATGATCCTCTTCAGCTGCTCAGTGCTTTGGTGACGGCCGCTTCTTTCTGCTACTCTCAATGATAGTAGGTAGTCAGGTGGCTGAGCGGTGAGGGAATCGGGCTAGTAATCCGAAGGTTGCCTGTTCGATTCACGGTCATGCCAACTGACGTTGTGTCCTTGGGCAAGGCACTTCACCCTACTTGCCTCGGGGGAATGTCCCTGTACTTACTGTAAGTCGCTCTGGATAAGAGCGTCTGCTAAATGACTAAATGTAAATGTAATGAGCTCAGGGGAGGAGGAGGAGGAGGAGGAGGAGGAGGAGGAGGAGGAGGAGGGAAGACTCATGTAGATGTATGACTCTTTTAGGGATATGATTCATGAAGATATGACTCCTGTAGATGTATGACTCAGATGAAGATAAGACTCATGTAGAGATGTGACTCATATGATTATGATATACCTATTGATACTTTTCTATTTATCGTAATTATTAACATGACTTAAAATAGTACGTCCATCAGTATTGTAGAGAGTGGAAATCCCTCATTGATCCAGTAGAGACCTCTTCCCTTTGTTTATATACGTCAATTACCTGTACGAAACGAGAAGCACATACACACCCACACACACACATACATACACACAGGGTTGAGTGGCACTGCTCCAGCTGAATGCATAACCCAGGAGCTACAGGTCAATAACCACAGTGTTCCTCCTGTCACACACACACACACACACACACACACACGTGGCTGCTCCTGTCACACACACACACTCAGCAGGATCCCAGAGGACAGTCGATCGCTGCTCTCCTTGTGACATTTAAACAGTTTCTATCAACCTTTCTTCCTCGCCAAACCTTTTCCTCTCCTCTTATCCCCTTTCTTCCTCTCCACTCCTCTCCACTACTCTCTCTCCTCTCTCTTCCTCTCCTTCTCGATCTCCAGCTCCTCTCTCTTTCTCTCTCTCTCTCCTCTCTCTCCCTCTCCTCTCTCTTCCTCTTTCTTCCTCCTCTCTCTCTCCTCTCTCTTCCTCTCCTTCTCGATCTCCAGATCCTCTCTCTCTCCTCTCTCTCTCCTCTCCCTCTCTCTTCCTCTCTCTTCCTCTCCTCTCTCTTCCCCTCCTCTTTCTTCCTCCTCTCTCTCTCCTCTCTCTTCCTCTCCTTCTCGATCTCCAGCTCCTCTCCTGGTCCTTCACACACACCTGTCACCAACAGATCTCGCGTGAATCACTGGCCTAGCAGCTTCCTGTCAGGAACCTCACATTCTACTCTACACAGCTCTCCGCTCCCCTACTCTGGTGTCTGACCACCCAAAGACAGGTCTGAGATGACAGTGTGTGTGTGTGTGTGTCTATAGATTGGAGGATCACTTGTACTCTCTACACACATTCACACACACTCCAGTAGAGGTAAGGAGAGGTTCCCCTCCCCATGTCTGCCTGGTGGTGGTGGTGGTGGTGGGGGTGGGTGGTGGGGGGGCAGTGGCAGTGACAGATCCCACCCCGGAGCTCCCTGCCTGGGCAGCTCCACTGTTTAAAGTCCCCCAGACCCTCCTCTGCTATCGTGGGCCTCTATTGATATGTTTACTGCTGGCAGTTTCCTGCGCGTGATGGATGCAGCACGGAGCCAGTGGGAGGAGAGGAGGCAGGAAGATGGATTTCCATCCACCTGTCCTTTCCTCTCCCTGCCCCCCCCTTTCTAACCCATCTCTGCTCCCCCTCTCCTCTCTTCTCCTCTCTCCTCCTCCCCAAAGCCCTGGATTAATAACCCAGCTCACCCTTCCATCCATCTCCTACTGCGCCCCCAGACCGCAGCTTTGTCCCCTCTGATTGGTTGGAAGAAAACAAAGGAGTTTGTGATTGGTTGAAGTAAGAGAGCAGAGAGCAGTTTGGGTCGTGTTGACGTATTGGAGTCTGGAATGGAAGCCACACACACACACACACATTACACACACACACACACATTACACACACAGATTGCACATACCCATTACACACACACACACACACACACACACTACCTCGGTATCCCAACACACCAGCCCATTCATCCCTTCCGGAGGGGAACTACAGCATAACACAGTCTGTGTTTACCACTGGCTTTGCTTTTATGTTCCGTGTTGGAAGTTAATCTCTTCTCTGTGAGAGCATCATCATTAGTTTTGAAGCATTTATTTATTAAACAATGCCCCCTAACTAGGAGAGATTAGCTCGTAACATAAAACATACAAGCTCTCAGAAGCTTGTCTTGAAAACTACCCTTATTTTAGCGATCTCTCTAACTTCCTGAGGGAAGGAAGGATAACTCCTAATGGTACAGGGTTGGTGTTACAGTCTAATTATATTACACAACAAGCACTGTGCAATTGAAAATGCAACAATTGTACTTAATATTAAAAGCAATTATGATGTGGAACATCCTGTAAATGCTAACTCGAATTATGTTTAGTCTCTGGATAAAAACATCTACAAAATTAAAAATATGTTTCAGGGCTCTCTAGTTGTAACACACTAACACATTATCTTGTTATGTAACACACGTACAGTCTAGTTGTGTAACACACTAACAGTCTAGTTGTGTAACACACTAACAGTCTAGTTGTGTATCAGAATAACAGTCTAGTTGTGTAACACACCAACAGTCTAGTTGTGTATCAGAATAACAAATGTTTTTGCTCCCCTCAGATTATATCTTCCAGACGAAAATTAGCAATCTGACCGGATCCTCTCTTTGAAATCTAGCCAGATCAGCCCCAGATTAGCTTTAATCTGACCTTCTGAACGCAACGGGTGGGATTGGGAATGCTCCCCAGTAATGTTTCTGTGGTTCCCAGATCTCATCTCTCCCAGGAGAGCTGCTGGAGAGGCCTCTCTCTATCACTGCAGGACTGCTCAGCCTGGAGCTAATGAAGATGCTGCAATAATAAGCTTGATTTGTTACGTTAGTCTGTGTGTGAGTGTGCGTGTAGGGGAAGGGGCTCTAATCCAGTAAATCCTGAATTAAGTTTTGAGGGTCGTATTGAAGGCTTAGTCGGCCAACTGCCAGTTAAATACCTGTTTGTTGTCTAATCTTGGGATTGTCCAGATTAGCTAACGAGCTTTCATCTTCCCAGCCAGAACAAATGTTCTTCAATGTCCCTGTCTCTCCCCGCCCCCCCCCCCCCCCCCCCCCCCAGCTCCCTGGCCCCCCCAGCTCCCTGGGGCCATACCCTCTTGCTAACCCCCACCCTCATCAACCTTTTCTACTGCTGTACAGTCTGTCTCTCAAAACCATAACAATTTCAAACACTTGACACATGACCTAACTCACAACATGCTGTGGATGTCCCTTAAAGGGAAACTATTTGAATCACGTGTCTCCAGGTTCTGACCAGGTTCTAACCAGTTCTGAGGAGGAAAGTTCTAACAGGTTCTAAGCAAGTTCTAAACGGTTCTTTGGAGGATGGGTTTAACCAGTTCTGAACAGGTTCTAACCAGTTTTTGAGAAAGAAGGTTCAAACCAGTTCTAAGAAAATAGGTTCTAATAGGTTCCCCATGTCCCCTCCAGACCCGGTCCAAGGGCCCCAGAACGTCAACGTGGTGGATGTGAGGGCACGCCAGCTTACCCTCCAGTGGGAGACCTTCGGCTACACCATGACGCGTTGCCACAGCTACAACCTGACGGTGCAGTACCAGTACGTGTTCAACCAGCAGCTGTTCACGGCGGAGGAGCTGATCCCGGCCTCGTCACACTACACTCTGCTGGGGCTGAGGCCCTCTGTGGCCGTCAGGCTGCGCCTGGTGCTGGCCAACCCAGAGGGCAGCAAGGAGAGCGAGGAGATCCAGGAGCAGACCGAGGAGGATGGTACGCACACACACACACATGAACACGCGCACACACACACACATGAACATGCACACACACACACACACATGAACATGCACACACATATGAACATGCACACACACACACATATGAACATGCACACACACACACATGAACATGCACACACACATGAACATGCACACACACACACACACATGAACATGCACACACATATGAACATGCACACACACACACATATGAACATGCACACACACACACATGAACATGCACACACACATGAACATGCACACACACACACATGAACACGCGCACACACACACACATGAACATGCACACACATGAACATGCACACACATATGAACATGCACACACATATGAACATGCACACACACACACATATGAACATGCGCACACACACACACATGAACATGCCGTTCACACACGAACATGCACACAGACATGAACATGCACACACACACAAACATGCACACACAAACATGTGTAAACACAACCTCAGGCATGTAGACATGCACACACACACAAACGTATATGTAGACATGTGCACACACACACACACAAACGTATATGTAGACATGCACACACACGTGCAAACACTGTATATACGTGCACTCACGCACGCACACTAATAGATGCATGCATGCACACAAACAACCACCACAGGGATTAATCTTCATTCCTCTGACTAAGCCTTCATGTTAGGAACAAAGCAAACTAGATTAATACTGTGATCCACTGCGATAAGATGATCTGGAAATGGATAGCTGCACAACATGAAAACAAAACTGGAAGCACATTTCTCTCTCCCTCTCGGCCCTCCACCAGTTAACGGGGTGTCGCATGTATACGCGAACGTTTTAGTCGTCGCTGTGTTTGATCGACGCGATGAGTCTTTTATTAGACAACCGTGATCTTCTCCGGGGAGAATCCAGACCAGATTAAACGATACAGACGTTTGATCTGTCGTCTCATCAGTCCAGCAGACAGAACAATACTAGCGGCGCTGCTGCTATGGTTTCCCCCGGCTCAGCGGCTAACCTCCAGAGGATGGTTTTTTAAAACATCTTCTAATCAGTTATTTAATCAGACTTTATCCCAGACATGTTACATCCTCATAACATCTCTACTGGAGTAACAGCAATGTTTTGAAAAAGGGAAATGTGGATATTATTCTACTTTGCTGTTTTATGGTTAGAAATAGATGTATTAAAGTAATCGAAGGGGTACAGCCCAGGAAATGGGGTCACACAGGGCCGGAGTGGGACTCATTTTCAGTCCTGGAGTTTCATGCCTTAGACCGGCCCACTTTAGTTCACGACTGACTATATTAAAATAATGTAATTAAAACCGTAGAATACAAGTCTGCAATAGTGCACTGTTCTCTTCAGCCTTGTAATAAATTGTAAACAATTTTAAACATTTATTTCTCACCACAAATCTCCCCTTTTTACAAAGCTTTCATTAATGTATTTCTGAATCATCAGGTATCATTAATTATGTCAGGGCATTTTTCCTTGAGCAGGTGTGTACACACCATGCTCTTCATTACTATTAGTTCTTCTAATTCTTATATTTACTCAATGACAATCCTACCTGCCCATTCTTGTGTGTTGGGCTCATGACTGGAGCTTGGTAACGTTACTGGCCTGGGCCTGGGCGTGGCTCTTCACTGTTAGCAGTAAACAGGACTAGAGGCTGCTGAAGAGCTACAAGAAAAAGTTTGATACATGAACGGTGGTTTGCAGACAACGTTGTTTTGCACGGCCGCTAGCATCTTACACTGCTCCTAACTACCTTAACGTTAGCTCACCGTCCGTCTCGTCGTCTCCATTTGTCGTTTTGAGAAAAAATGTACTCAGTTTAGAACATTTGACAACACTGGCCCTCGCGGCCAAAAAAAACAGACCGGCCCACTGGGAATTCTCCCGGTGCTCCCGATTAGCCCATCCGAGCCTGGGGTCACGTGTGCGGTATGTTTGTCCAGAAGTAACATTGCTGTGTCAGATAATCCCCGACCTTGTGATGGATATACCTCTCTAGTGTTCACACCCATGACGAGATAACGAGAACTATATTTCGTCCACGACACCAACCTTGGCGATTAACTCCTCCGCAAAGGTCGTCTTCCATTTTTTATTTGTTTACTTCAAGTTGAAGTAATTCAAATAGAACAAAATTCAGGCTGCTCTTATTCGAATGGTGAAATTCAGATCCCAACAATTCAAACCAAAAAAAATTGAGCCTAACAAAATTCAGTGTTGAAACTTCATGAGGACTCTATTCTACTCATCTAGGAGAGTAAGGTGGCTGAGCGGTTAGAATATCGGGATAGTAATCAGAAGGTCGCTGGTTCGATTTCCGGCCGTGTAAAATGACGTGGTGTCCTTGGGCAAGGCACTTCACCCTACTTGCCTTGGGGGGAATGTCTCTGTACTTACTGTAAGTCGCTCTGGATAAGAGCGTCTGCTAAATGACTAAATGTAAATCTTAACTGTGTTTTAGGCTTTGCTGTTCTCTCCTTCCATTTCTTCTTCTCTTTTCTCATATGTGTGTGAAAAAAACTTTTAATGGAAAAAACGTTTTTGTTGAAAAACCTGGTGTATATATATATATATATATATATATATATATATATATATATATAAAAACTTTCAAAAGGCTGATTTTTGTTTTCTTTTTCCGTTTCAAACCACCTTTAACACCACCCTGGTGTGTATATTTTGTCAGCTGTAGCTAGCTATGCAGGTTGCTAAATGATTTACCGCTCACTGAGTCTGTCTGAATCAAACCTTTGTTGTACATGCCGTATTGCTAACGCGCATGTAGCGCGTTAGCAATATATTATTTCCTAGACTGTGCAGCGGAATCTTACCAACCTTAACCATACCATTAACCACACTAATTAATAACCATGTAATTAATTTATAACCCTAACACTTATCCAAGTCTTATATGGTCTGAGGCCGATGTCAGGCACCAGCTCTTGCCAGGAGAGACAGATCTCCAACAGGAAGCTGAAGTTTTCATCTACTGCAATCTTCCTCTCCTTTCACTGAATCTACAACTTATTTACATCTCCTTGACACAACAGGCTGCCTCTGCAGAGCTCACTGCAAACAGCTCTGCACACCACACACACACAATCAGATCCTTGTGTGTGTGGTGTGTCACTTCAGCCCCTCGGTGCAGAGTGACCAGAGAGGTCCAGTAACAGCAGTGTGGCCGCCTATCCTAATGACACACAACATTCACACTCACAGCGGGATAATCACCGCTCTGATTAATGTGTTACACAATCACCTCCCGGTGTCTACAGAGTTCTGATACGCAGACACACACACACACACACACACACACACACTGCGAGTCTGAGCCGGGGTAGGCAGGGCTGATGTAATTGCGTTGCTTTGTTAGTGTAATTTGATATGCTCTGCAGGCCCACTGCAATCACAGCCTTTAGAATCTCTAATCAAAATATGCTTCCATGTTCCACCTTCCACCGTTCACACAAACAAACACACACACACTCACACAAACACACACACACTCACACACCAGGCCTCCCTCGAGCACAGCTTAATCAAGACCCCCTGGTGTGTGTGTGTGTGTGCAGTCCCAGGAGCAGTACCTGTGGAGTCTATCCAGACCAGTCCGTACGAGGAGAAGATCTTCATGCAGTGGAGAGCCCCCAACGAGACTAACGGCATCATCACTCTTTATGAGGTCAGTCGCACGCACACACTCACTCACACACACACACACCTAGCACACACACACACCTAGACGACCAGTGTGAGGCGTTGAACCCAGGTAATGTCCCACTGAGCCATGGTAGAACATCTCTAACTCAGATAGCGTTCAGCAGGGAACCTGCTTAGATCCACAGTGTAGTGTGTTCCTGTGTGTGACTGTGTGTTGTGTGTGTGTGTGTCTGTGTGTGTGTGTGTGTGTCTGTGTGAGTGTTCCTGGCTGTATGTTCCTGTGTGTTTGAGCCATGTTAAACAGAGAGCTCAGGACAATGTCGTCTCATTAGCTATAATTGCTGTAATTATCTGAACTGATGAGATGAAAGGCTCAGCTGGGGGATCAGAAGATAGACCTCCCCCCCCCCCCCCCCCCCCCACACATACAGACACACACACTGCACCCAGACAATGAGCTGGGGTGTGAGGGGGTGTGTGAGGGGCGTGGAATTTGGACACTAGGATCTTCTTAATACACCTGCAGCCCTGGACACACACACATTCACACACAAAGGAACACACACAGAAGAAGGATCACACACACACATACAAGAAGGAACACACACACACATACAAGAAGGAACACACACAGAAGAAGGATCACACACACACATACAAGAAGGAACACACACACACATACAAGAAGGATCACACACACACATACAAGAAGGAACACACACACACATACAAGAAGGATCACACACACACATACAAGAAGGAACACACACAGAAGAAGGATCACACACACACATACAAGAAGGAACACACACACACATACAAGAAGGATCACACACACACATACAAGAAGGAACACACACACACATACAAGAAGGAACACACACACACATACAAGAAGGAACACACACAGAAGAAGGATCACACACACACATACAAGAAGGAACACACACAGAAGAAGGATCACACACACACATACAAGAAGGAACACACACAGAAGAAGGATCACACACACACATACAAGAAGGAACACACACATACAAGAAGGATCACACACACACATACAAGAAGGAACACACACAGAAGAAGGATCACACACACACATACAAGAAGGAACACACACAGAAGAAGGATCACACACACACATACAAGAAGGAACACACACAGAAGAAGGATCACACACACACATACAAGAAGGAACACACACAGAAGAAGGATCACACACACACATACAAGAAGGAACACACAGTCCTACACAGCTCTGTAGAAGACAGCTGTTGTGTGGAGTAAGAATCAGAATCAGAATGGGATTTATTCGCCATGAAAGTTTGCACAGACAAGGAATTTGCTTTGGCAGGAAGGTGCATACAATAAACATATACCTAAAATTTAAATATGTGGACTATCTATACTAAGGGTACATAAACTAGCAGTACTAAGTGGGATTAGAATAGAATTAAATATACAATAAAATAAAAAGAAGGTTCTAGTTCCTTCACACATGAACTGCTTTCCCTGAGACAGACATTACATTTACATTTAGTCATTTATCAGACGCTCTTATCCAGAGCGACTTACAGTAAGTACAGGGACATTCCCCCGAGGCAAGTAGGGTGAAGTGCCTTGCCCAAGGACACAACGTCATTTGGCACGGGCGGGGAATCGAGCTGGCAACCTTCTGATTACTAGCCCGACTCCCTAACCGCTCAGCCATCTGACTCCCATCCACCTAGACGCAGTAGCTTGTAGTAATCACAGCAAAGGGTTGTGTTGTGTAATGAAAGGGTATTCATAAACAATTTATAGTCTGTTCTCATATTCTTGTTATCTGACTTGTTTTAGATTCAGTATAATTTTTGTTTTTTTGTGAATGTTAGTGCCAAGGTGTGAATGGAGATGGGAATAACTCTGGTAGAGCATGGGGATGGGTGTAGCTCTGAGTTAGAACATTTGACTGCAGAACAAGAGGTGACAGGTTCAAATCCCCCTCTGGAGAAACAAACACACAATCACATATTATTATATACACAGATTGAACACATTTTTACACGAGTGAATTCCCACTGAACATCAAACAGAGTTGAGTTTGCTAGAGACGACTTCATCTCCCCGCTGAGGAAAGGTGGAACAGCTTGCGTTAGAAAGATGAGTTTCTTTCATACCGCGGGGACAGAGAGGCGCTCTGTGCCTCGTCTCTAAGAGACTACATTACCCACGGTGCAGTTTGGAGGCTTGTTATCTGGTAACAGGCTAACTGGAGGGTCAGAGCCACAGGCATGAAAAGCATCTGTGGTCAGAGGCGGAGGTCACAGTTGGACTACAGGCTGCTGTCTGTAAGCCCCTGTTCCTAGGAGGGAGAGAAGAGGGAGAGGAGGAGAGAGTCAGAAAGGGAAGTAGAGAGAGTGGGGTAGAGAGAGATACAAAGGCCGACTCTGTCTTGTCCTCTCCTGCCTCATGTACTGGGGTGAGGATCGTTAGTGAGTGGCTATGACAGGGTAATGGAAGACAATTGATTGTTGCTGCTTTTAAATCTGTCCCCGTTTTCTCTGATTGTGTGCGCTGCAGTGGAAGATGAATGCAGTGCTGACTAGCATGTAGCTCTGCTGACTAGCATGTAGCTCTGCTGACTAGCATGTAGCTCTGCTGACTAGCATGTAGCTCTGCTGGGTTCAGCTGCTGTCTGCTGTACGGCTGAGACATGGGCCAGCAACTCTGCTGCTGCTGCTGCCTAGTCCTACACCCCAGTCCAGACCAGTCCCGACCAGATTAGACTAGATTAGACCAGACCAGAACAGAGCAGACTAAACTAGACCAGACCACAACAGACCAGTCCCGTCCAGACCAGACTAGTCCAGACCAGTCCAGAAGAGACTAGTCCAGACCAGACTAGTCCAGACCAGATTAGACTAGATTAGATTAGACCAGACCACAACAGAGCAGACTAAACTAGACCAAACCACAACAGACCAGTCCCGTCCAGACCAGACTAGTCCAGACCAGTCCAGAAGAGACTAGTCCAGACCAGACTAGTCCAGACCAGATTAGACTAGATTAGATTAGACCAGACCACAACAGAGCAGACTAAACTAGACCAGACCACAACAGACCAGAGAAGACCAGGCCAGGCCAGCGTAGACCAGGTCAGGCCAGGTTAAACTAGTCCAGATCAGACCAGACCGCTAACTGCCCCCCCCCCAAATCATTGAGCAGTCATTGGTTGGATGTGGAATCATGCTAATCAATCCAGATTACTGACTCTAGTCACATTCACACTCACATACTCACTCTTTCACACTCCATACACACACCCCGCCCCCCCAGTACAGCTAAGAGAATCTTTTAATGTAGAGTTGAGCTTTGAAGCGTCAGACTGAAGTGTTGTGATTGGCTCTCGGCCCGCACCATCAATTTACACAAACATTCATCCACCATCCACGGAGACAATAAAACACCAGACCAATCCTTCCCTCCATCCCTCTCTGTCTCTCTCTCTCTCTCTCTCTCTCTCTCTCTCTCTCTCTCTCTCTCTCTCTCTCTCTCTCTCTCTCCATCCCTCTCTCCTTCTCTCTCTCCATCTCTCTTCTCTCTCTCTCTCTCCATCTCCCTCTCATTCTGTCTCTCCTCTCTCTCCTTCTCTCTCTAAATCTCTCTCTCTCCGCATCTCTAACTAGTATTTTGACAGACTGTCAGTGTTCTGCATGTGTGCTCTCAACATCGCACCCCCTCCTCACCCTGCCCCCCCTCCTCAACCCCCCCCCTCACCCTGCTCCCCCCCTCCCTCTCCTCACCCCCCCTCAACCTGTCCCCCCTCCTCAACCCCCCCCCCTTCTCACCCTGCCCCTCCCTCTCCTCACCCCCCCCTCACCTTGCCCCTCCCTCTACTCACCCCCCCCTCACCCTGCCGCCCCTCCTCAACCCCTCCCCTCCTCCTCACCCTGCCCCTCCCTCTCCTCACCCCTCCTCACCCTGCCCCTCTCCTCACCCCCCCCTCACCCATCCCCACCACTTATCCTAAAGTGTTCCCAAACAGAGAGGGTTTCAATAAATCCATAAAACTGCCACATGAACACTACCAGCATCGAACTATCATAACTCGGGAGTCAGGTGGCTGAGCGGTTAGGGAATCGGGCTAGTAATCTGAAGGTTGCCAGTTCGATTCCTGGCCATGTCAAATGACGTTGTATCCTCGGGCAAGGCACTTCACCCTACTTGCCTCAGGGGGAATGTCCCTGTACTTATTGTAAGTCGCTCTGGATAAGAGCGTCTGCTAAATGACTAAATGTAAATGTAACTCTCCACATGACGGTTTCACTGAGATCTGGTTATTGTTGCTCCTTTTCATGTTGTTGGTTAAAGTGTCTGTAAGATGCATAAGGTTTCTTCCCTTTTTTTTCAATGAGTTTTAACTGGGAGTTTTCCCTTCCTTGAATGTTTAACTTGGTTGAGGGGCAGTTCTGTGAGCGTACGTGAAGCACTCCTTGACATTGCTTGTCAAAAGGGCGACACCATTTACCTCTGCCCTCCAGATCACCTACAAGGCCCTGACCTCCCTGGACCCTAGCGCTGACCTCAGCACCCAGCGGGGCCGTGTGTTCAAGCTGCGGAACGAGACGCACCACCTGTTTGTGGGCCTCCACCCTGGAACCTCCTACTTCTTCACCCTGAAGGCCAGCACCAGCAAGGGCTTCGGCTCGCCCGTCACCTCGCGCATCTCCACCAAGATAGCAGGTCTGAAACCCCCCCACCCCCTCCATCACACTGCTCTCCCTGACCCCTGATCGCCCTTATTATTAAAGGGTTACTGAAGGATATTGGGTCATAAATTCTCTGTTCTTCCTGCTATGAGTTCAGATACTGCATGGTGCTGGACTTCACATGCTGCGTATGTGTGCGTGCGTGTGTGTTTGCGTTTGTGTCTCAGCCCCCATGATGCCTGAGTATGACGTGGACACGCCCCCCCTCAACGAGACGGAGACGACCATCACCGTGCTGCTGAAGCCTGCCCAGGCCCGGGGAGCGCCCGTCAGGTAGGACCCCTCACCCCTGACCCCTGACCCTGAACCCTGAGCCACAGGAAAGACTGCCCTGTGCTTCTGGTTGTGCTTCCTGGTTGTGCTGTCTGGTTGTGACAGGGTGAGTAGAAGAACAGAGGAGGGAGCGGAGGAGGAGGAGAGAGGAGGAGGAGGGAGGGAGGAGGAGGAGGAGGAAGAGGAGGGGGAAGAGGAGGAGGAGATGGAGGAGGGAGAGGAGGAGGAGGAGGAGGGGGAGGAGGGAGAGGAGGTGGAGAGTGGTGGAGGAGAGTGGAGGAGGGAGAGGAGGAGAGTGGAGGAGGGAGAGGAGGAGGAGGAGGAGGGGGAGGAGGGAGAGGAGGAGGGAGAGGAGGAGGGGGAGGGGTTGTCTCTCCATGATAGTCTTAGTGAGCTAGAGAAGAGTCAGTCTCTACAGCTTTTTAATTAAAAGTTCACTTCAGACTATGACTGCAGCATCCTGAACCTCAGATAAAATAGATTGACTGGAGGGGAGAGCTGAGAGACAGTGTGTGTGTGTGTGGGGGGGTTTGTGTGGGAGGACCATCTCTGCTCTGGTCGCCTGGGCTAACAGGACACTGTGGAAATAATGTCTGTGTGGACCTCTGATGCTTTGATAAAAATGTGACACACACACAGAGACAGAACACAGAACACACACAGCCTATTTCGTCACTTGGTCTGAAAGCCATTAGTTTGAAATGGATATTTGCTGTCAAAGAAGAAAAGCGTATCTCCTTTGGTCAGCAGCAATTATCCTGAATGAAAGATGCCAAATGGGATGCTGGGTAATTTGCCCCTCTCCTTCAGAGGAACAACACATCTCGCTAATTGCAGATAATTGTTGACAGAGTTCTT
>NC_090050.1:24335271-24352771 GCF_038355195.1 Osmerus mordax
GGGTGGAAGAGCAGGGCGGAGGAGCAGGGAGGAGGAGGTGGGTGGAGGAGCAGGGAGGAGGAGCAGGGAGGAGGAGCAGGGAGGAGGAGCAGGGCGGAGGAGGTGGATGGAGGAGCAGGGAGGAGGAGCAGGGAGGAGGAGCAGGGCAGAGGAGCAGGGTGGAGGAGGTGACTGAACGGGCGTGTCTAACCTGTCTCTCCTCTGTTCTCAGGAAACTAAGATCAACTGTCTGCGTCTGGCTACCAAAGGTATGGAAGTCGGTCACAGCTGGTGCTGCATGGTGCTGTAGAGATGACACTGATACTGAGTCTGTCACACTCTCTGAACACACACCTCTCTCTCTCTCTCTCTCTCTCTCTGTGTCTCTCTCTCTCTCTCTCTCTCTGTGTCTCTCTCTCTCTCTCTCTGTGTCTCTGACTCTCTCTCTCTCTCTCTCTCTCTGTCTCTCTCTCTCTCTCTCTCTGACTCTCTCTCTCGCTGTGTCTCTCTCTCTGTCTATGAACACACACACACACTCTCTCTCTGTCTCTCTCTCTCTCTCTCTCTCTCTGTGTCTCTCTCTGACTCTCTCTCTTTCTCTCTCTCTGTGTCTCTCTCTGACTCTCTCTCTCTCTTTCTCTCTCTCTCTGTGTCTCTCTCTGACTCTCTCTCTCTCTCTATGCACACACACACACTCTCTCTCTCTCTCTTTCTCTCTCTCTCTGTGTCTCTCTCTGACTCTCTCTCTCTCTATGCACACACACTCTCTCTCTCTCTCTCTCTCTCTGTGTCCCTCTCTGTCCTCTCTCTCTCGCTGTGTCTCTCTCTCTCTGTCTATGAACACACACACACACACTCTCTCTCTCTCTGTCTCTCTCTGTCTCTCTCTCTATCTCTGTCTCTCTCTCTGTGTGTCTTTCTTGGACTCTCTCTGACGCTCACTCTCTTTCTCACACTTTCTCACACTTTCTCTCTCTCTCACACACACACTCTCGTGCTCACACACACACACACTCTCGTTTGCTCTCTCACACAACACACACACTCCACATACCCAGACACACAATCACACACACATGCCACATACACACACACACACACACTCCATACATTTTGAAGCAGGGTTCCATGACAACTTGTCTGTCATACGTCATAGGTCAACCATACAGTGCATAGTCTGCTAAATGACTAAATGCATAGTCTCCCAGGTGACCTTTGGGTGACCTCTAGGAGAGTGCATCTTCAGTGTTCCTCCTGCATGGCCCAGGTCTCCTGTCCACACATCCTGTTGTTCCTCTCCTCCTCATCCCTGGTTGTGGTGTCTGTGGTCCTGCGCTCCTCTGATGAAGAGACGTCAGACAGCTCATCTCATCTGGGTGTTTGTTTCCCTTCCTGAGTTTCCCTGCTGCTTGTCTGTAGCTGTTACATGCACCTCTCCTTCCTGTGTCCATCCGTGGTTCCACATCTCTCCTTCCTGTCTGAGCCATCCAGCTTCCTCCCATCGCGGTGTTCCAGCCCCCTGCCCTGGGCTCCAACTTTGTGGCGTTTCCTGTTTCCTGTCCGACTGGCGAAGCAGCGGCCATGTCTGTTACGACCAGCTCTGTTGCTAGGTGACATCATCACGCTGTTGCTAGGTGATGTCATTGTGCCGTAGCTGGTTGATGTCATCCAGTCGTTGCTAGGTAATGTCACTGTGCCGTTGTTGGTGATGTCACCCACCCGTTGCTGGTTGATGTCATCCAGTCGTTGCTAGGTGATGTAATCTTGCCGTTGCTAGGTGATGTCTTTGTGATGTCATCCCGCTGGTCTTTCATCATGTTGATCCAGGATGGTCACGCCACAAAGTTCAAACATTCTAGAATCATCTTTCTGTTTGTTTGGATCCATCAGTGTTGATGTCTAGTCAGACCCCTAGATACACACACACACACGATGAGATGCACACACACTCCTAAATAGACACACACAATAAGACAGATACAAACACATTAAGAAACATATGCACACACACACACTCCTAGATAGACAAACACACAATAAGATAGATAAACACACCTGGCTATATAAACACACACCAACACACACACAGACAATAAGCCAGATAGAGACACACACATGCCTAGATAGACATGCACACAGACTTGATAAGATAGACAAGGTGGGGAGGTGTACCTAGACACACCACACACGTCTAGGTACACCTCCCCACCACTGTCCTGCAAAGGACACAAACACAAACAGGAAGAAAGCAACAAGCAGGAGGGTGTCACCGTAGATACAGACACACACTCCTAGATAAACACACATAATAAGATAGATACACACACACAGTAAGATAGATACACACACAACTTGATAGACACAAACAAACAGTACCGGGTCAAAATGATGCGTATTCATGTCCCCAGTCATCTCTGTTCAGTCTACCTTCATGTCCTAGAGATGTTATTCTCTTCTCTTCAAACACTGTGACCATACAGGAACTGTTCAACACACACCAACACACACACACCAACACACACACCAACACACCAACAGCTGAACTCTGATGGAGGATTATGTAGACTTTTCTGTTTTGTTTGTGTTTATCTTCATATTATCTTTCTCTTTCTCTGTCTGCGTCTCTCTCTTTCTTTCTCTCTCTCTCTCTCTCTCTCTCTCTCTCTCTCTCCTCTCTCTCTCCTCTCTCTCTCTGGCTCTCTCTCTCTCTCTCTCTCTCTCTCTGGCTCTCTATCTCTGTCTCTCTCTCCTCTCTCTCTCTCTCTCTCTCTCTCTGTCTCCCTCTCCTCTCTCATCTCTCTTCTCCTCTCTCTCTCTCTCTCTGTCTCTCTCTCTCTCCTCTCTGTCTCTCTCTCCTCTCTGTCTCTCTCTCTCTGTGTCTCTCTCCTCTCTCTCTGTGTCTCTCTCCTCCTCTCTCTCTCTCTCTGTCTCTCTCTCTCTCTCTCTCTCTGTCTCTCTCTCTCTCCTCCTGTCTCTCTGCTGCATGCCGGCCTGGATCCTCCTGGTTGTTCTTAGTGGTAATAGGTAGGGGACAAATAACCACGCCGTATATACTAGTCATCCCCAGTGAAGGTGAATATCGCTACATAGACAGATTTATTTCTTCTTCTGTTGCCTCGGTTGTTGTCTCCTCCCTTCGTTTGTCTTCCTTACTTATTCTCCCGTTTTATTTTCTTCAGCACCTCATCATCCTCATCTTGCATGTCTGCTTCTCTAAGTTGTTGCTGCCTGTGTTTGGCTCCTCCCCCTTGCTGTCATTGGCCCCTCCCCCCCAGCTGTCATTGGCTCCTCCCCTAGCTGTGTTTGGCTGCTCCCCCAAGCTGACATTGGCTCCTCCCATCTGGCTGTTCAATCCCCGTGGTGTGACATCACTGTTTGGCTACATCCACATAGTAGCTCCGTCTCTTTAAGCGCGATTTCCTGAACATCTGATCCTCTATACCAGCCGTAACATCACATCCTCTAAAACAGCCGTGACATCACATCCTCTACACTCTGACAGCAACATCCTCTACAGCCATGACATCACATTCCGTATACTATGACATAACATCCTCTATACCAGCCATGACATCACATCCTCTAAACCAAAGACATCATATCATGTATACCAACCATGACATCACATTCTGTAAACCACCATGACATCACATCCTGTAAACCAACCATGACATCACATCCTGTAAACCAGCTGTTAAACAAATGTGCTCCAGGATTACAGCTTATTTTCTATCTCTGACCCTGACACATAACCAATCCCTCTATCTAACCCTGACACATAACTAACTCCTCTATCTAACCCTGACACATAACTAACTCCTCTATCTAACCCTGACACATAACTAACTCCTCTATCTAACCCTGACACATAACTAACTCCTCTATCTAGCCCTGACACATAACTAACTCCTCTATCTAACCCTGACATATAACTAACTCCTCTATCTAACCCTGACACATAACTAACCCCTCTATCTAACCCCTGACACATAACTAACCCCTCTATCTAACCCTGACACATATAACTAACCCCTCTATCTAACCCTGGACACATTACTAACATGTCATCCATCCCCTGTTGTGTTTATGTATGTTTGCTGCTGCGGTCATGGAACCAACTAAGGATGAACGGTGGTGTAGCTCCTCTTCCCTCCTCTACACCTCCTCATCCCACCACTATATCTCCTCTCCCCACTCTCCTCCTTCCTCCTCTATACCTCCACACCCACTCCACAACCCACCACTATACCACCAATCCACTCACCTCCACCCACCTCTATAACTCCTCATCCCTCCTCTATACCTCCTCTCCCACACACCACCACCCACTCTATATCACCTCATCCCTCCTCTATACCACTCTCCCACTCTCCTCCTCCCTCTCTATATCTCCTCATCCCTCCTCATACCACCACTCCCTCTCCCACTCTCACTCCTCCACTCCACTATAACCTCCTCTCCCACTCTCTCCTCCCTCCTCTATACCTCCTCTCCCACTCTCCTCCTCCCTCCTCTATAACCTCCTTTCCCACTCTCCTCCTCCCTCCTCTATATCTCCTCATCCTTCTCTATAACCTCCTCTCCCCACTCTCCTCCTCCCTCCTCTATACCCTCCTCTCCCACTCTCCTCCTCCCTCCACTATATCTCCTCCTCACCCTCCTCTATACCTCCTCTCCCACTCTCCTCCTCCCTCCTCTATATCTCCTCATCCCTCCTCTATACCTCCTCTCCCACTCTCTCCTCCCTCCTCTATACCTCCTCTCCCACTCTCCTCCTCCCTCCTCTATATCTCCTCCTCCCTCCTCTATACCTCATCTCCCACTCTCCTCCTCCCTCCTCTATATCTCCTCCTCCCTCCTCTATACCTCCTCTCCCACTCACCACATCCCTCCTCTATATCTCCTCTCCCCACTCTCCTCCTCCCCCCTCAATACCTCCTCCCCCACACCTCCTCCACCCTCCTCTATATCTCCTCCCTCCCCTCCACTATACCTCCTCACCCACCACACCTCCTCCCACCTCTATATCACCTCATCCCTCCTCTATACCTCCCTCCACTCTCCTCTTCCCCTCCTCTATACCTCCTCTCCCACTCTCCTCTTCCCTCCTCTATATCTCCTCTCCCACTCTCCTCCTCCCTCCTCTATATCTCCTCCTCCCACTCTCCTCCTCCCCCCCTCTATATCTCCTCTCCCACTCTCCTCCTCCCTCCTCTATATCTCCTCATCCCTCCTCTATACCTCCTCTCCCACTCTCCTCATCCCTCCTCTATATCTCCTCATCCCTCCTCTATACCTCCTCTCCCACTCTCCTCTTCCCTCCTCTATATCTCCTCTCCCACTCTCCTCCTCCCTCCTCTATACCTCCTCTCCCACTCTCCTCTTCCCTCCTCTATACCTCCTCTCCCACTCTCCTCCTCCTCCTCTATACCTCCTTTCCCACTCTCCTCCTCCCTCCTCTATATCTCCTCTCCCACTCTCCTCATCCCTCCTCTATACCTCCTCTCCCACTCTCCTCCTCTTTCCTCTATATCTCCTCTCCCACTCTCCTCATCCCTCCTCTATATCTCCTCTCCCACTCTCCTCATCCCTCCTCTAACCTCCTCTCCCACTCACCTCCTCTTTCCTCTATATCTCCTCTCCCACTCTCCTCATCCCTCCTCTATATCTCCTCTCCCACTCTCCTCATCCCTCCTCTATACCTCCTCATCCCTCCTCTATACATCCCTTTCCCACTCTCCTCCTCTTTCCTCTATATCTCCTCTCCCACTCTCCTCTTCCCTCCTCTATACCTCCTTTCCACTCTCCTCCTCCTCCTCAATACCTCCTTTCCCACTCTCCTCCTCCCTCCTCTATACCTCCTTTCCCACTCTCCTCCTCCCTCCTCTATATCTCCTCTCCCACTCTCCTCTTCCCTCCTCTATACCTCCTTTCCCACTCTCCTCCTCCCTCCTCTATATCTCCTCATCCCTCCTCTATACCTCCTCTCCCACTCTTCTCTTCCCTCCTCTATACCTCCTTTCCCACTCTCCTCCTCCCTCCTCTATATCTCCTCATCCCTCCTCTATATCTCCTCTCACACTCTCCTCCTCCCTCCTCTATATCTCCTCTCTCCCACTCTCCTCCTCCCCCCTCTGTATCTCCTCTCCCACTCTCCTTCTCCCTCCTCTATATCTCCTCTCCCACTCTCCTCCTTCCTCCTCTATACCTCCTCTCCCACTCTCCTCATCCCTCCTCTATATCTACTCTCACACTCTCCTCCCTCCTCTATATCTCCTCTCCCACTCTCCTCATCCCTCTTCTATATTTCCTCTCCCACTCTCCTCATCCCTCCTCTTTATCTCCTCCCACTCTCCTCATCCCTCCTCTATATTTCCTCTCCCACTCTCCTCCCTCCCACACCCTCTGATCTCCCTCCCTTCTTCCTTCACCTCTCTCCTCCCTCTTTCCTTCTCTCTCTCCCTCTCTCCCCCACCCTCCTGCTCACCTACACAGTGTGTTCTGGAGGGATGGGGGTGTTCCATTTGAGCAGTGTATTGTTTACTGGGTGTAGTCCAAGTTTAATCCGAGCCCATCTGATCATTACGACTGGTAATCCTGTTATACTCTGATACCCACGCTGACCCCCCCTGTCTGTTCCGGAACAATAACCCCCACCCCCACTCTGAACACACAAACACACAAACCCCATCACCCCTCAGAACACACACATAGTGACAATTGATGTATCTGTTCTCCTGCCCTACAGTCAGAGGGCAGGAGAGTCAGGGGCCCCGAGTCAGGGGGGGCCCAGAGTCAGGGGGGGGGCCCGAGTCAGGGGGGCCCCGAGTCAAGGGGGGGCCCGAGTCAGGGGGGCCCCGAGTCAGGGGGGGGCCCGAGTCAGGGGGGGCCTGAGTCAGGGGGGGGGCTTTACATGGTGCCTCAGACACCCAGGTGTGTGGGAGTTTTGCCAAGGTGGAACTGAGCTTCTAATCACATACGGATTAGAAATGTTCCTTAAGGGAGCTGGAACACTGGGATGCTCTAGAACACTCCTCTAGAATATTGGGCTGATCTAGAACGCTCTAGAACACTGGGCCCCTAGAATGCTGGGCTGCTCTAGAACACTGGGCTGCTTTGGAACACTCTAGAACCTTGGTCTGCTCTAGAACACCAGGCTGATCTGGGGGAGAGACAGCGAGGTGAGAATTAGGGATAAGATCTGTCAGCTTCAAGTTCTTGGTGGGCAGCCTATCAGGTACCAGGATTTAACGACCTGGGATCGAACCCTGATCTCCAGAGATGAACTACCTCTTCTAAAAATGCACTGTATGTGGAGAGGAGGATGAATAAAAGTGTGTCTGGTGCTTAAACCCTGAATATCCCCATTTTCATATTTGACAGGGTTTCTAAGCCACAGGCATGCCAAGGTTATGTTCTTAATCTGCAGTGAAAGGCTCTGTGTTCTTGGGAGAGTTGGGAGGGGGTTGTGATAACACACCCACACACCAGAATTAGCCCATTAAGCTGATGCCTTTGTTCACCAAGGTTGCTCACGCTGGCAGAGGAAGCTGCAGGTTTACGTGTTCCTGTCTGCCATCGTGCCCTGCTGCTGCTGCTGCAGAGGTTCTGGGGTTCTGCATGCGGTTCTGTTACAGAGTGAGACAGAGGGTTCTGCATGTGGTTCTGTTCTAGAGAGAGAGAGAGAGGGTTCTGCATGTGGTTCTGTGAGAGAGAGAGAGACAGAGACAGAGAGAAAGAGGGTTCTGCTTATGGTTCTGTTAGAGAGAGCGAGAGAGAGGTCTGCTTGTGGTTCTGTTAGAGAGAAAGAGGGTTCTGCTTATGGTTCTGTTAGAGAGAGAGCGAGAGAGAGGTCTGCTTGTGGTTCTGTTAGAGAGAAAGAGGGTTCTGCTTATGGTTCTGTTAGAGAGAGAGCGAGAGAGAGGTCTGCTTGTGGTTCTGTTAGAGAGAAAGAGGGTTCTGCTTATGGTTCTGTTAGAGAGAGATAGAGGTCTGCTTGTGGTTCTGTTAAAGAGAGGGTCTGCTTGTGGTTCTGTTAGAGAGAGAGAGAGAGAGAGAGAGAGAGAGAGAAAGAGAGAGGGGTCTGCTTGTGGTTCTGTTAGAGAGAGAGAGAGAGGGTCTGCTTGTGGTTCTGTTAGAGAGAGAGAGAGAGAGAGAGAGAGAGAGAGAGAGAGAGAGAGGGTCTGCTTGTGGTTCTGTTAGAGAGAGAGAGGGTCTGCTTGTAGTTCTGTTAGAGAGAGAGAGAGAGAGAGAGAGAGAGAGAGAGAGGGTCTGCTTGTGGTTCTGTTAACCATGCTCTGTGAACCATGCTGGTCACTTGTGGAAGGACTGGCAGGACTTCCTCCACCCTCCTTTCCTCCCCCCCCCACCATCCTCTCCTTTCTTCTCCTGGAAGCTGCACTGCATGCCTGCTCTAACATGAGCCCTCATGCCATTAAGCCTGTCCACTGTGTTTGTCTGTTTTTGTGTGTGTGTGTGTGTATGTGTGTGTCTGAGTGTGTTTCTTCACAGTCGTTTGCCTGCATGTGAATTTCCAACTGCCATGATTTGATGATGCGAGCCCTCAGAAGCTGCTTACGTAAACCACTCTAACATGATATAGTTGTTGTGTGCATGTGTGCGTGTGTGTGTGTGTGTGTGTGTGCCTGGACGTTTCCTCAGCTTCTGTACATTGATTGTGTTCGTGTGGAGGATTGGTTGGTTCCCATGGTAACACCCCTCCCTTCCACTCAGTAAACTTTCTGTTTCTGTTTGTGTGTGTGTGTGTGTGGGGTGTGTGCGCTTGTCTCTCTGTGTGTGTGTGTGTGTGTCTGGCTATGTGTGTTGTGTGTTTTTGTGTGTGTGCTGTGTATGTGGTGTGTGTGTAGGTGCATCCACCCAGGACTCTGATTCTGTGGAGCCAGAGAAGCAGGTGGACGGTACAGTCAAAATGGCAGGCGTCATAGCAGGCATCCTCATGTTCGTCATCATCCTCCTGGGTGTGGTACTGACCTTCAAACGCAGGTAACGAGCGCTAGCAAAACACAGCTAGCGATTACATGCTAGCTTTCAGCTAGCGATAGTATGTTAGCCTTTAACTAGCGATAGCATACCAGCCTTTAGCTTTCAGTAGACTGTTGGCCTTCAGCTAACGATAGTTAGCATGTTCAGCCGTATAGAATGAAATCTAGTGTTTGCTGTTTAGCCTTCAGCAGTAGAGAAACACAGCTATTGATAACATGTTAACTTCTAGTTGTAGAGATAAAACTCTCACTGTTCTGGCTGTTTTTGGTTTAAGTTGACTAATAGAAAGACATTCAGTTTTTTTGTGTGTTGCTAACATGCATTCTGGCTTACAACCATTCTGTCCCTGTACTTATCCTCTCTTGCTCTCCCCCCCCCTCCTCACCTTCCTCTTCTCTCGCTCGCTCTCTCTCTCTCTCTCTCTCTCTCTCTCTCTCTCTCTCTCTCTCTCTCTCTCTCTCTCTCTCTCTCTCTCTCTCTCTTTGGCTCTCCCCAAGTCCTCAACAGTCACATACTGCCATGCCATTTTGCTATGCAAAGAATTCCATTTGTTTGCTTTGTATTGATTTCTTCATCGATCATGATTTCTCCCCACACGAGCCAACAAGGATAACTTGTTATGATATCCATCGCTTTGAGCCTCTTCTTCAATAATGGGATTACCTTAAGGATTGAATGTGATGCTCGGAAACAGGGATCAGACTACTAAGGTTTGCAGAGAGAGGGAGAGAGAGAGGCCAAGAGAGAGGCCAGGTGGAAGAGGGAGAAAGGGAGAAAGAGAGACAGTTAGGGAGAAAGTGACAGAGAGAGAAATAGTAAAACAGGGCAGGGGAAGAGAGGAGGAGCGAAAGACAAGAAGAGTTAAAAAGAAAGTCAGACAGAGAGAGAGGTCCTGGAAGAGAAGAGGGAGATGGAGGAGAGCAGAGTGTGGCTGACCCTTACGCCTGCACTTGCCAGGTCATCCATATTTCATCACAGAGACTTAGACAGACCAGCGAAGAGCGTGTTTTATAAATTGCAGCATTTTACATGGCTTTCAGCCTTGATGAATTATTTGTGTAGGAAAACTATTTGGAAGCGAGAACACTGTGTGTTTAATCTTTCAGAGCCGTGTTACATATGTTGTAAAGCCCTCCAAATGGAGGCTTGGTCCCAGAGAGACAGACACCAGCATGGGGGGGGAGGGGGGGTGCAGGGGCAGAGGCAGGCTGTAGATGTGGTGGGGGGGGGGGGGGGCAGTAAAGCCTATAGGAACCACAGCGTCCAGGGAGGACCCTTAAATCATTCATGTGTCTGACGTGGACACCAGGGGAGGCGTCAGACGCTGGACATGCTGGAGAGGAGCTCCTTTAGCTTGTCGCCGTAGGAACAGGACAGCTCTCTGGAGGCGGTTCAACACCGGGGAGTCCAGCACAGCCCTCTCAGTGGTGACTTGAGGCTGCTGGCGTATCTCTCTCCCGCCTGCCTTCCAGATCACGTTGTGACGGAGCAAGCAGCAGCCACTACATCTCCCAGGGTGCATCTGGAGCCAGAAGCTTACGACAGAGAGATGGAAGGTGTTTAAATGCACCAGAGTGTTGACGGAGAGTAGATCTGCCTGTGGAGCAGTTTGTCCTGGCATCCGAACTATAGCTTGAGAACCAGCCAGCCTGCCCCCATGTGTTTCAGCCTCTCGTACCTGCTGAAACACATGGGGGAGTTGGCATCTGTTTCGCTTAAAGGAAATGAGACAGTGACGGCCCTTAGGCCAGTCACCTGTTAGTACTGGTCAGTAGGCCAGTCACCTGTTAGTACTGGTCAGTAGGCCAGTCACCTGTTAGTACTGGTCAGTAGTCCAGTCACCTGTTAGTACTGGTCAGTAGCCTTAGTCACCTGTTAGTACTGGTCAGTAGCCTTAGTCACCTGTTAGTACTGGTCAGTAGGCCAGTCACCTGTTAGTACTGGTCAGTAGGCCAGTCACCTGTTAGTACTGGTCAGTAGTCCAGTCACCTGTTAGTACTGGTCAGTAGCCTTAGTCACCTGTTAGTACTGGTCAGTAGCCTTAGTCACCTGTTAGTACTGGTCAGTAGGCCAGTCACCTGTTAGTACTGGTCAGTAGGCCAGTCACCTGTTAGTACTGGTCAGTAGTCCAGTCACCTGTTAGTACTGGTCAGTAGCCTTAGTCACCTGTTAGTACTGGTCAGTAGCCTTAGTCACCTGTTAGTACTGGTCAGTAGTCCAGTCACCTGTTAGTACTGGTCAGTAGTCCAGTCACCTGTTAGTACTGGTCAGTAGCCTTAGTCACCTGTTAGTACTGGTCAGTAGTCCAGTCACCTGTTAGTACTGGTCAGTAGTCCAGTCACCTGTTAGTACTGGTCAGTAGTCCAGTCACCTGTTAGTACTGGTCAGTAGTCCAGTCACCTGTTAGTACTGGTCAGTAGTCCAGTCACCTGTTAGTACTGGTCAGTAGTCCAGTCACCTGTTAGTACTGGTCAGTAGGCCAGTCACCTGTTAGTACTGGTCAGTAGGCCAGTCACCTGTTAGTACTGGTCAGTAGTCCAGTCACCTGTTAGTACTGGTCAGTAGGCCAGTCACCTGTTAGTACTGGTCAGTAGTCCAGTCACCTGTTAGTACTGGTCAGTAGCCTTAGTCACCTGTTAGTACTGGTCAGTAGTCCAGTCACCTGTTAGTACTGGTCAGTAGGCCAGTCACCTGTTAGTACTGGTCAGTAGTCCAGTCACTTGTTAGTAATGGTCAGTAGTCTTAGTCAGTTGATGGGACGAGAGTCAGGAGTTAAAAGTTAGTCAGTATTGAGTCAGGACCTTGTGGTGAGTCGGATTTGAGTCAAGAGTTAAAAGTAAGTCGGGAGATGTGAGTTAAGGTTGAGTCGGGGGTTAGTAGTGAGTCATATTTGAGTCAAGAGTTAAAAGTGAGTCAGGAGATGAAGGTGAGTTAGGGTTAAGTCAGGGGTTAGTAGTGAGTCAGGGACTGAGTCAGTAGTTTGTCAGGAAACACAGCTATGCTTTACCTTTTCATTCACATGGCTGCCATGAGACAGATGTTGCCTTGACCACACCCACCCTCATTCTCTCTCCACCCCTTTCCTCTCTGATTGGATCCTGACGTGCTTGTCTTTTATCTTCTTCCTGTTTCGGCTCACGCCCCGCCCCCGTCCCGCCTGCTAGAGAGATACACACATGGAGAACTCTCAGTGTGGGGTTCGTATGTCAACTATCTAGCTGTCATCCTATATCATATATACACTATCTAGCTGTCATCCTATATCATATATACACTATCTAGCTGTCATCCTGAATCATACATACACTATCTAGCTGTCATCCTGAATCATATATACACAATCTAGCTGTTATCCTGAATCATATAGACACTATCTAGCTGTCATCCTGAATCATATAGACACTATCTAGCTGTCATCCTGAATCAAATAGACACTATTTAATTGTCTGGTCATCCTATATCATATATAATATCTAGTTGTGATCCTGAATCATATCTAGCAGTCATCCTGCACCATATATTTAGTCTGTCTGTCTTTACCTGTCTGTCTGTTAAACCTGTCTTTCTGCTGTACCTTCCTGTCTGAACTCAATGTCTGTTTGCTGTACCTGTCTGTCTGACTGAGGAGTCTCTGTTATACCTGTCTATCTGTTATACCTGTCTATCTGCCAGAGGTGTGTGCTGTACCTGTCTGTCTGACTGGTATGTCTGTGTCAAGGCTGGTCCAGCCTCTAGCATGTTCAAAAACCTTTTTGCGAGAAATACTGGCTTCCAGGTTAGCGAATTTGCCACAAATTGACAAAGGTATTCTGGCAGTCGCCACACATCCCTCAACCAATTCAACCTGTGACAGGGATAACAGAGGGTTAGGGTTAGCCTGTGACAGGGATAACAGAGGGTTAGGGTTAGCCTGTGACAGGGATAACAGAGGGTTAGGGTTATCCTGTGACAGGGATAACAGAGGGTTAGGGTTAGGGTTAGCCTGTGACAGGCATAACAGAGGGTTAGGGTTAGCCTGTGACAGGCATAACAGAGGGTTAGGGTTAGCCTGTGACAGGGATAACAAAGGGTTAGGGTTAGCCTGTGACAGGGATAACAAAGGGTTAGGGTTAGCCTGTGACAGGGATAACAAAGGGTTAGTGTTAGCCTGTGACAGGGATAACAAAGGGTTAGGGTTAGCCTGTGACAGGCATAACAGAGGGATGCATTGCTTATATTTTGACAGCGAGACAAGAGGTACAATTGCGGGGAAAAAATGTTTTTAATGTCCGTATGTCCCACCACCAACATTTTAACAACAACAAAACATACATTTTGGCATCGTTTTAATGATCAAAAGATAAAATAATTTTTATCTCGTCAACGTCGCGTTACGCTAGTCATGAAGAAAAAGGTTGTTGACGAACATTGCACCCCACCTCCCAGGTTCCTCCTCAACGGTACTGCCCCCTCTGGGGTCAGACCGGTCAGCGGTACTGCCCCCTCTGGGGTCAGACCGGTCAGCGGTACTGCCCCCTCTGGGGTCAGACCGGTCAACGGTACTGCCCCCTCTGGGGTCAGACCGGTCAGCGGTACTGCCCCCCTCTGGGGTCAGACCAGTCAGCGGTACTGCCCCCCTCTGGGGTCAGACCGGTCAACACTCTAGGGAAAATGTCACAGAGATGCTAAAGTGCTTCATTCAGCCATTAGGCTGTCAGTCACATACACACTCGCATAGGCGCACACACTCACACCAGTAAATAACCTGCATAGCGACCTGTGATGTCACTGGCTGCCATAAAGACCAATCAGCTGTCTGACTCAGAATCTGTCAAAACACCAGAACGAAATAGAGACAAACCTCCTCAATAATATCAGGCAGCAGAACAAACAACTCATAATATATCCACCCACACCACTCATCTCGAAAACAATAAAAGCAGCTGTAACTCTCTTCCTCTCTCTCCTAATACCCTGAGTCCTGATACAAAGCCCTCCAGTTAATCAAGTCTTTGAGTCCCAGGATTGGGAAAGATGAGACGTGCTTGTTGATTACCCATGAGCCTTTGCGCATTTCGCCTAAGTGAATTAGTCATGGACATGGGTCCAGCCTTGGCTGTAACTGCTTGCATTATGGTGCGCTGCCGTTAGCTTTTAGCTAATGTAGGGTTCTGTTGCTATAGGTTACAAGTTGCCGCTTATTCCATGAAATCTGAAGCTCCACGATGGAGATGGACTGACCCAGAGTGTGTCTGTCCAGGAGAGGCAGTAAGGGGGAGAGGCCAGGGGCAGTAGTGGCTGGAGGCTGGGGGAGAGGCCAGGGGCAGTAAAGGCTGGGGGCTGGGGGAGAGGCCAGGGGCAGTAGTGGCTGGGGGAGAGGACTGGGGCAGTAAAGGCTGGAGGCTGGGGGAGAAGCCAGGGGCAGTAGAGGTTGGGGGAGAGGTTGGGGGAGAAGCCAGGGGCAGTAGAGGTTGGGTGAGAGGCCAAGGGCAGTAGAGGTTGGGGGAGAGGTTGGGGGAGAAGCCAGGGGCAGTAGAGGCTGGAGGCTGGGGGAGAAGCCGGGGGCAGTAGAGGCTGGGGAGAGGCCAAGGGCAGTATAGGTTGGGGGAGAAGCCAGAGGCAGTAGAGGCTGGGGGAGAGGTTGGGGGAGAAGCCAGGGGCAGTAGAGGCTGGAGGCTGGGGGAGAAGCCGGGGGCAGTAGAGGCTGGGGAGAGGCCAAGGGCAGTATAGGTTGGGGGAGAAGCTGGGGGAGAGGTTGGGGGAAAAACCAGGGGCAGTAGAGGCTGGAGGCTGGGGGACTGAGCAGGCTAGCACAACCCCTGCCTGACAGCTCTGAACACAACGCTCCATTACACACACATCACACTGTATCTCTCTGACCTGTCCACTTAACACAGCCCCCCTTCCACACACACACACACATGCGCACACACACGCACACACACAACCCAAGGTTGCCCCCCTCTTCAGCTGTGACACATTTATGAATAATGGACGTGCTGAGATAATCGGTTGATGGTACACACACACACACACGGCTGTAATGGCCTAATGGCTGTCACTCTGAACGCACAGGAACACTTTGGGGCAGACACACACACACGTAGAAACAGGTACCCTAACACAACCACACACTCCCCTAAACACGAATGGGAACATTAACACACACACTTTACCCTCCTAAAGACTTCCAGGGTCACCCAGCTGCCTGTCAGACCACCAGGGAGAGCTCAGCACCTCCTACCCTGCTGTGTGTGTGTGCATGTGCGTGTGTGAGTGTGCGTGTGTGCATGTGCGTGTGTGAGTGTATTTAAAGGGGGGTGAAGTGCATTTCCCCAGATGAATAATGAACCATCGGAGACTGGTACAACCATGCAGAAGCATAAGAACATCAGTTTGTGGAACCATGAGAATGTGGTTGTGGAACCATGAGAACGTGGATGTGGAACCGTGAGAATGTGGATGTTGAACCGTGAGAACGTGGGTGTGGAACCGTGAGAACGTGGGTGTGGAACCGTGAGAACGTGGGTGTGGAACCGTGAGAACCTGGGTGTGGAACTGTGAGAACGTGGGTGTGGAACCGTGAGAACCTGGGTGTGGAACCATGAGAACGTGGGTGTGGAACCATGAGGACGTGGGTGTGGAACCATGAGAACGTGGGTGTGGAACCGTGAGAACGTGGGTGTGGAACCGTGAGGATGTGGGTGTGGAACCATGAGAACGTGGGTGTGGAACCATGAGGACGTGGGTGTGGAACCATGAGAACGTGGGTGTGGAACCATGAGAACGTGGGTGTGGTAGAAGATAAGAAGAAGAAAAGGAGTGTTCTATTCAGGCAACGTGCCTTTACTACTTATGTCTGGAGGAGGGGGAAGGTGTGTGTGTGGAGGGGGGGGGGGGGTGCAAGGGGGGGGGGGGGGGCCCAGTAGGGTTTCACTCCATTAATACTTATGGTTAGGGTTATAAGCTGCTTTAACGGTCTCCGAGCAGAACTCACCTCTGGATCAGGATCATAAGAACAGTGTCAGCAGCTCGCTCATAAGACCATGGAGATGAAACAGCAGAGCGAATGAGTGTGCGTGTGCATGCGTGTGTGTGTGTGTGTGAGTGTGAGAATGTGTGTGAGTGTGAGAGTGTGTATTGACTGTATCACAGTTATAGCTGTGTCAGCCCTGCTCTGTATTCAAACTCTCTTATTAAATTCTCTTTTTATGACTCTGGAGCAGACAGCCGACAGCAGCCATCTGTGTTTCAATTTCCTTTAAGTTTAGAGAGAATGAAAGCTAGCTGTCGCTTTTCCTCCCATCAGCCCCAGCGTGCTCTCTCAACACCGCCCCCTGGTGCCCATCTGGGGTCTGGTGCTCCGGTGCAGACCCCTGCCCATGACCCCTGACCCCAGGCCAGGGAGGGGCTGTAGAGGGAGCTAAAGGGTTTGAACTCCAATCGGTATCTGGTTAGAGCCTTGATCTATTGGTTCCAGTGATGAATTCTATTATCTCTTTGAGCTAAAATGGCAGGGCAGTATGACATTAGTACACCCCTTCCTCCATCCCTCGTTCTGTTTCCTCTCTCATCTGATCCCACTCATATCCTGTCTTCATCCTCTCATTCTCTCTATCTCTTTCTAGGAGTGCAAACCTAATGGACAGACAGAAGCACCACTGATCTTGCTGTTGTTAGGCAGAGAGACAGAGACAGACAGGATGACAGACAGACACGTCGACAAACAGGTGGACAGACAGATAGACAATTAGATAGACAGGCATGCAGACAGACAGGCATGTAGACAGACAGACAGGCAGGCAGACACAGCCATGTAGACAGACAAACAAACAGGCAGACAGGTAAACAGACAGACAGACAGACAGACAGACAGGCAGGCAGACAGGCTTGTAGACAGACAGACAAGCAGAGAGACAGACAGGTAAACAGACAGGCAGACAGATAAACAGACAGACAGGCAGACAGACAGACAGATAGATAAACAGAAAGGCAGACAGACAGGCAGGCAGGCAGACAGATAGATAAACAGAAAGGCAGACAGACAGGCAGGCAGGCAGGCAGACAGAGCAGGTCAGTGTTTAGATGTGTTTAACCTGTTGTTGTGGTTCTCTCCATCAGAGAGGAGGACTAATGCTGTGTGTCCTCTTTCTGGTGTGATTGTTGCCCCTGTGCTGCTGCATGCCTCAGAAGACATGCTCATTCCTACTCTTACTACCTGTAAGTAGCTCGGGAGACAGAACCTCCTCCATACCCACCTCCCCCTGCTCCCCCTCCTCCACCTCCTCCTCCATACGCTCCTTCTCCTCTCCCTCCCCCTGCTCCTCCACCTCCTCCTCCATACGCTCCTTCTCCTCTCCCTCCCCCTGCTCCCCTTCCTCCACCTCCTCCTCCATACCCACCTCCCCCTGCTCCCCCTCCTCCACCTCCTCCTCCATACGCTCCTTCTCCTCTCCCTCCCCCTGCTCCACCTCCTCCTCCATACGCTCCTTCTCCTCTCCCTACCCCTGCTCCCCCTCCTCCTCCTCCCCCTCCTCAT
>NC_090050.1:24355271-24388360 GCF_038355195.1 Osmerus mordax
GGTAGGGGAGAAGGAGAGGGAGAGGGAAGGGGGTTCAGTGGCGAAGGATGGAGATGAAAGAGGCGAGGGTCTGAGATAAAGGAAGATTGTCGGGGGGAGAGGGGTTCAGGTGAGGTATGGGGTGATGAAGATGGGAGGTAAGGGGGAAGAGGTTTGGAGGTGGGAGGGAAGTAGGGGGTAGGTAGGTGGGAGGTAGGGGGGAGTTAAGGGAAAGGAAGGGGTGAGGTAAGGGGTAGGAAGGGGGGAGGTAAGGGGTAGGTAGGGGGGAGGGGTGTCCCTGTAGGTCAATCTAATGAGCCAGTTAGAATTGCAAGCTCAGCTCCCTGAGAAAGCCTTTCATATTATACAGAGGAAATAACCTTTTCTGTTATTGCATCCATACAGATGCATTATACCCTGCTGCCACAGCACTCTCCCAGGTAGCACAGCAATCAGGTGTAGCATGCCAGCCTTGTTATCATCACTCTTCCAGGTAGCACTGCAGTCAGGCGTCGCATGCTACCCGTGTTAGCATCACTACCAGGGAGCTCTGAAGTCAGGCGTAGAATGTTAGCATCACTCTCCTAGGTTATATTGCAGTCATGGTGGTTGTGTTTTAATCCATCCATCCCTCCCTCCCTCCCTCCCTCCCTCCCTCCCTCCCTCCCTCCCTCCCCCAGCCTCCCCCTCCCCCTGCTCCTTCTCTGTGCAGGGTAAGACACTACAGAGCAAGTCCCTGCTCAACTCCTACTACTCAGGTACTTCCTGTTTCTGACCGCGTAACGAGGATCGTGTTTTCAATGCATTTAATCTGAAACGTTTATTGATGTCTTGATAACCAGAGCCCTGCTTGCCTCCAACCACATATTGACAGACTTTATCTGCAACTCAATTAATCAGTGAATCATTTCTGTCATACTAATTAAATCTGATTATGCTAAACTACAGCTGGTTATGCTAAGCTATATCTGACGGAGCCTCCATGCTAACTGATTTCCTTTTGTGATTGCAGTGTCCAAGGAGCCTGTTCCTGCTACCACATCTATAGGTAAGAGACTCTCCTCCTCCTCTCCCTCTCCCTCTCCTCCCCTCTCCTGATCCCCCTCTCCTCCCCTCTCCTCCCCTCTCCTCCCCTCTTCCTCATCTCCTCCCCTCTCTTCCCCTCCACTACAAGCTTGAGGGGGGACACTTACAGCACACAAGGCCTGCCATACAGTGCAGCCGTGAGACAGAGGTAGGGAAGGAGAGAGAGAGGTAGGGAAGGAGAGAGAGAGTTAGGGAAGGAGAGTGAGAGGTAAGGAAGGAGAGAGAGAGGTAGGGAAGGAGAGAGAGAGTTAGGGAAGGAGAGTGAGAGGTAAGGAAGGAGAGAGAGAGGTAGGGAAGGAGAGAGAGAGGTAGGGAAGGAGAGAGAGATGGAGAACAGGAAAAAGGGAGGGAGAGAGGCAAGCATGTCCACATCAGAGCCTGTTATTGATTTCCGCAGTAAATTTATACTGTTAGACGTGTGTAAATTGGCCGTAGTACACGCCATAATCATCCAGTTTCACAGTCAATAATTTAGCCTTGCCTATTCATCCTGCCCTGCCACTCTGCTGGAACCGCGGCAGAGACGGGACAAAGGATGCAAAGAGATGGAGAAAAGCATGAAGGGAGATAGAGAAGGAAGGGACGGAGGGAGAGAGGGATAGAGAAGGAAGGGACGGAGGGAGAGAGGGATAGAGAAGGAAGGGACGGAGGGAGAGAGGGATAGAGAAGGAAGGGACGGAGGGAGAGAGGGATAGAGAAGGAAGGGACGGAGGGAGAGAGGGATAGAGAAGGAGATCAACAAAAGGGAGAGAGCGTGGAGGGATGAAACGAGAGGGATTAAGACGGAGGAAGAGAAGGATTTAGAAATGTGGAAGAGAGGGATGAAGGTAGGGCCATGTGTGAGAGAAAGAGAGGACGTCTTGGGGCAGAGAAGGAGCCTGAGAGAGCCTCTCTCAGGTGCCAAGCCTGTCTTAGCTGATCTGCCAGCATGGGAGAGACCCAGCATGGGAGAGACCCAGCTGTTTGTGTCTGCAGTCCTCAGCTCACGCAGGCGTCTGCTGACTCCAAACACAGCAGTCACTCTGTCACAGCTCTCTGACTCCACACACATCTCCTCCTCTCTGACTCCACACACGTCTCTCCTCTCTGACTCTACACGAGTCTCTCCTCCTCTGACTCCACACGCGTCTCTCCTCCTCTGACCCCACACACGTCTCTCCTCTCTGACTCCACACACGTCTCTCCTCCTCTCTGACTCCACACACGTCTTTCCTCCTCTGACTCCACACACGTATCGCCTCCTCTGACTCCACACACGTCTCTCCTCCTCTGACTCCACACGCATCTCTCCTCTGACTCCACACACGTCTCTCCTCCTCTGACTCCACACGCGTCTCTCCTCCTCTGACTCCACACACGTCTCTCCTCCTCTGACTCCACACGCGTCTCTCCTCTCTGACTCCACACGCGTCTCTCCTCTCTGACTCCACACGCGTCTCTCCTCCTCTGACTCCACACACGTCTCTCCTCCTCTGACTCCACACACGTATCTCCTCCTCTCTGACCACACGCGTCTCTCCTCCTCTGACTCCACACGCGTCTCTCCTCTCTGACTCCACACGCGTCTCTCCTCTCTGACTCCACACACGTCTCTCCTCCTCTGACTCCACACGCGTCTCTCCTCCTCTCTGACTCCACACGCGTCTCTCCTCCTCTCTGACTCCACACACGTCTCTCCTCCTCTGACTCCACACACGTCTCTCCTCCTCTCTGACTCCACACGCGTCTCTCCTCCTCTCTGACTCCACACGCGTCTCTCCTCCTCTCTGACTCCACACGCGTCTCTCCTCCTCTGACTCCACACGTGTCTCTCCTCCTCTGACTCTACACACGTCTCTCGTCCTCTGACTCCACACACGTCTCTCCTCCTCTCTGACTCCACACGCGTCTCTCCTCCTCTCTGACTCCACACGCGTCTCTCCTCTCTGACTCCACACACGTCTCTCCTCCTCTGACTCCACACACGTCTCTCCTCCTCTCTGACTCCACACGCGTCTCTCCTCCTCTGACTCCACACGCGTCTCTCCTCTCTGACTCCACACGCGTCTCTCCTCTCTGACTCCACACACGTCTCTCCTCCTCTGACTCCACACACGTCTCTCCTCCTCTGACTCCACACACGTCTCTCCTCCTCTCTGACTCCACACGCGTCTCTCCTCCTCTCTGACTCCACACGCGTCTCTCCTCCTCTCTGACTCTACACACGTCTCTCCTCCTCTGACTCCACACACGTCTCTCCTCCTCTCTGACTCCACACGCGTCTCTCCTCCTCTCTGACTCCACACACGTCTCTCCTCCTCTGACTCCACACACGTCTCTCCTCCTCTCTGACTCCACACGCGTCTCTCCTCCTCTGACTCCACTCGCGTCTCCTCCCCAACTCTTTTCTCCTTTTCCCTTTTTTCCTCTCATCTACTCCAGTCGCCCGGCCTTCT
This sequence comes from Osmerus mordax, assembly GCF_038355195.1. NCBI lineage: Eukaryota > Metazoa > Chordata > Actinopteri > Osmeriformes > Osmeridae > Osmerus > Osmerus mordax. The sequence continues at coordinate 24,358,772 of NC_090050.1, forward strand.
CCTCCTTTCCTCTTCTCCTCTCCCTACCTTCTATACCCTCACCCTCCCTTCTCCTCTCCCTTGGGGGTGATGACTGTGGTTTGAAACAGGTAACCTAATGGCTCATTATGTTGTTCCACTCAGAGAGATGTCCGGCGTGTAGAGACCGTCATTATAGCTAATGGTGGAATTAGAGTAGAGTGGAGCAGAGTAGACTGTGGAACAGCAGAGTACAGGGAAGCTCATGACCGTGTTTTGGTAATGTAACGTTGATAACTGATCTTAATGTGGCATCACTCTTCTTCAGACCCGCTGCTTTGGGCTCTTTAAGTGACTATATGGAACTTCCTGCCCAGACAGGAAGTCAGTGTACCCTGCCCTAACTGAGTGTTAGACTGACAAGTAGCGAACCAGTATTAATCTAGTTAAGCTTCCCCCTTTAGCTAGGATACAGGAGGACTTATATAAGTAGAGACCCAGTCACTCCCTTTTATACCCCCGCCCCCCCACACACACACACACACACACACACGCACACACAAATGGCTAACCTCATTACATGACTAAGTACAGGAGCGAGGTGTTTATCTCTGACTCCTATCAGTAATAATTATGGAGAAGCTCAACTGCGGGGGCTGAGGACTAGTGTAATGAGCACAAGTACTGTACGTACACACACACACAGACATACACACACACACACACACACATGCAGAAACACAGTGCTGATAGAATAGTTGGACAGATATGAATCCCACTTATCCTCGTTGTGTGTGTGTTTACATCACACACAACATGTTACATGTAGATGTTGATGCCAGATGAAGGCCCCTAGCCACCTCCTCCTCCCTCTGTAATCACTCCTGGTCATGTGATCCTAGCATGCAGCCATGACCAGATGGCTCCAGTCTGTCCATGAAGCTCTCTCAGAACCCTGTTTGATCCCTGCAGACCTTTTAGAACCCCATTAGAATGCTAATAGACTCTTTAGAAACTTCATTAGAATGTTGATAGACTCTTTAAAACCCTGTGATAATGCTGGTAGACCCTTTAGAACCCAGTAGGAATGCCGGTATAGAATGCTTTTGGAACCCATTTAGATCCAACAGGGTTTTAACAAGGTTCTCCACAGACACAACCAAAGAACACTTAATACTGGAGAGGAGAGAACACACACACTCAATCACACACACGCACACACACACTCAATAACACGCACACACACACACATTTTCATCCTCTGTTGCAGCATCAGTGTGTTGAGGGAGGCACCTGCTCCCAGGCAGAAGTAATAAGTTTTAAAGATAAATAAGATGCAAATATTAATAAAACATGTGCACTGTTATCTGAGACTATCTAGGTGTTTAATGTCTGTAATTTAGAGAGTTGCTCAGGGGCCGGTCACCTGATTCTTCTCTATGTTCTCTTTATCTCATGGCCAGTCTGAATACATTATCTCTCCTAATTTCTCCTCTCCTCCTCTCCCCCCCTCCCCTCTGTTCCTCCCCTCCAATCCCCTCCTTCCCTCCCCTCTCCTCCACAGACAGCAGTCAGCCCTCCCTGGCCCAGGCCAGCCTGACCCTGCAGGGCTTCCCCTACGGAGGATGTGAGTCTGTGGAGATGTCCTACCAGGCGGGCCAGTTTCAGCCGGCCATCCGTGTGGCCGACCTGCTGCAGCACATCACCCAGATGAAGTGCGGTCAAGGGTACGGCTTCAAGGAGGAGTACGAGGTGAGACCACCTCCTTCACCTCCCTCCTCCCTCCCTCCTCCCCACCCTCCTCCCTTCCTCCACTCCTAACCCCAGATGTACCACCAGACCAAGAGGCCAGGGTTCCAACCCCGGGACAGAACATGCCTAATGTGAACCTGGGGTTCTTATGTGAGAGGTGATAATTTATGGGCAAAGTGAGGAAATGAAATTAATTCTAGAGTTACAATATTGTTTCCTATAAATAATTGTCTATTTAAAAATGTTGATGGTCTTGAAATAGAAATGGTGTCTGTTTCCTAATCCTACCCCTCACCCCTCCTCTCTCTTCCTCCCCTCGCTATCCTCCTCCCCTCCCTATCCTCCTCCCCTCCCTATCCTCCTCCCCTCCTCTCATTCTGATTCCTATCATCTCTCCTGACACACATCAATTATTCACTGGAACAACCATGGTTATTGATGAGGGCAAAAACAAATCAAAACGAAATGAATTCTTGAAAACATCATCCCATCAACTTCCATCTGTCCTTATTGATCAGTACTGTTATCAGTGCAGACACTATGTTCTCTTCTGATCTCTTCCTCTCCTCCTCTTCCTCCTCCTGCCTCCCCAGTGCTGCGTCCCTGCAGACAGTCTTCTTCTCTTCCTCTCCTCCTCTCTTCTCTCCTGCTCCTCTCTTCTCTCCTGCTCCTCCTCTCCTCCTCTCTTCTCTCTTCTCTCCTGCTCCTCCTCTCCTCCTCCTCTCCTCCTCTCTTCTCTCTTCTCTCCTGCTCCTCCTGTCCTCCTCCTCTCTTCTCTCCTGTTCCTCCTGCTCCTCCTGTCCTCCTCCTCTCCTCCTCTCTTCTCTCTTCTCTCCTGCTCCTCTCTTCTCTCCTGCTCCTCCTCCTCTCCTCCTCCCCTATTCTCTCTTCTCTCCTGCTCCTCCTGTCCTCCTCCTCTCCTCCTCTCTTCTCTCTTCTCTCCTGCTCCTCCTCTCCTCCTCCTCTCCTCCTCTCTTCTCTCCTGCTCCTCCTCCCCTCTCTCCTCCTCCTCCTCTCCTCTTCCTCTCTTCCTTCTCTCCTGCTCCTCTACTCCTACACCCCTTCTTCTGCTAGTGCTGTATGTGTGTTGGTAATTAGTAACTCTCCAGGACACACACACACACACGGTCTCCCTCCCACAAACTGGTGTTCCCTGGCTTGCGCTGATAAAGCAGCCGTTGTATGTGTTATTAGAGAGGTATCCATCACAACAGAGCATGACCACTCCTGCCCTCTCTCTCCGGGTGACCACCATCAGCCTCCATACAGGCCCCAGGGTAGAATGAGTGGGGGGGAGGGGGCGGGAGAGGACAGGAGAGAGAGATGGGGTGAGAAAAGGCGAGATAAGAAGACAGAGTTACTGTTCTGTCTCATTGTTTTTCTCTTTCTCTATCTCTCTTTATGTTCCCCTCTCTCTCCCTCTTCTCTCTCCTCTCCATCTTTCTCTCTCCTCTCTCTCTTTATGTCCCCCCTCTCGCTCCATCTCTCTTCTCCATCTCCCATCTCTCTCTCTCTTTCCTCCCCGTCGCCTTTCTTTCTTTCTTTCCTCTCCATCTATCTCCATCTCTCTCTCATCGCCCCCTCCTCACTCTGGGGACCCAGGTTTGTCTGTGGGAGCCTCTCTCATGACATAACTACATTCACTGAGCCTGTACTCAGTCTTGGCCTGTGTGTGTGTGTGCGCAGGCTGTGACTTGTGCTTCCTGGTTGCAGGGTCTGGCTGAGGGGCAGACGGCACCCTGGGAAACCGCCAAGAAGGACGAGAACCGGAGCAAGAATCGCTATGGCAACATCATCGCTTGTGAGTACTGGGGAGACACGAATACAGTTCTGGTTAAATATGTTGAAGTCATACGTGTATGAGACATCTTCTGAGACTCCTTATGCTCCGTCATCAAGATCACTTTGTGGGTGTGTGGGGGTGTGGGTGTGTGAGGGTGGGTGTGGGTGTGTTGTATATAGTATCACAGGAGTCTGCTGGCTAGTGTCTCTCAGACTAATGGTTTTGTTTTGTTCCTATAGAATCCTGTAGGGTTAGTGTTCCTATAGAATCCTGTGGGGTTACTGTTCCTATAGAATCCTGTAGGGTTAGTGTTCCTATAGAATCCTGTAGGGTTAGTGTTCCTATAGAATCCTGTAGGGTTAGTGTTCCTATAGAATCCTGTAGGGTTACTGTTCCTATAGAATCCTGTAGGGTTACTGTTCCTATAGAATCCTGTAGGGTTAGTGTTCCTATAGAATCCTGTGTAGGGTGTGTTAGTGTTGCTGCATGTGCAGAGCAGTCAGACATGTTTGAAGGGAAGTTAGTCTGAGTGGTTGTTTCCCAGACCTCGTAGGAGGGGACTGAAGTGTGCTGGCGGCGGTAGACAGAAGAGGACTGTGCCCTCTCCTGCTGCTCACTGCCTCGTCACAAGCAGGGGAGTCCGGGAAATCAATACCCGTGGTTTTTAACAAGACCACATTTCCCAGGGTGCAGTTGGGTCAAAGCAAGAGCCATTCTCTGCATCTGACAGACAGGAAAGTGAGTCAGACGTGGTCTCTTCTCCTCCATGTTTTATTCATGGGTTATTGGTATTGATTACTGATGAATCCCAGAGTGCAGAGGAGGTATGATATGAACAGAAGTTTAGTTTAGTAACTATATCTCGTAGTCCTGGACACACAACCTGCACTGAGCATCACTCTGGATCAGTAGCCACTCTGCGAGGTGTGCGTTACAGCAAGGCTCTGTGTGGCAGAACATGTTCTGCCATGTTAGTGATGAGCTTTGCCCTGACGCAACCGTGCTCCAACACAGCAGTCTCTCCACCCGGCACTGCGTGCGTAGGCGTGTGTGTGCTTGTGTGGGGCTGTGTGTGTATATGGGCATGTGTGTGTGAGTGTGTGTGTGTGTGTGGGGCCGTGTGTGTCTGTTTGGGCATGTGTGTGTGTGTGTGTGTGTGTGTGCGTGCGTGTGTGCGTGCGTGTGAGTGTGTGCGTGTGTGTGCGTGTGTGGGGCTGTGTGTGTCTGTTTGGGCATGTCTGTGTGAGTGTGTGTGTGCATGTGTGTGTGTGAGAGTGAGTGACGACACTGCTGCGTCGGTGTTAGTGTGTGTCTGACAGCTCTTCCACACACTGCCACTCAGCTCAGCCAGCGGTGATACGACTGGATGCCTTTCACCACCGTCAGGTGCTGCGCTGCAAAGTGCTCTCGGAATAATAAGTGTCCCGCCTGCTCCCTTTCATTAGCTAGAACACAGCGTCGCAGTCCGCCCTCCTCCAGTCCTCCTGAGTGTGTGTGTGTGTGTGAGAGAGAGAGAGACAGAGAGAGAGAAAGAGAGAGAGAAAGAAAGAGAGAGAGCTTGTCAAACCTGCAAGGCTCTTTGCAGAGTTGTTCCTCATATCTTAACTGACATTAATTCCCGACACGTAGCTGGAGAAGCTTCATAGGAGCCCTTGAAGTCTGCAGGATGAGGATTCTGTGAAGTTAACAGGAGCCTGGAGGTTAGCCTTCCCACAATGCTTCACTCTCACCGCTTATTCACCTGCCACAGGAAGGAAGGATGAAAGAAAGGATATGAGGGTGGAGGCATGGAGGAATTTTTAGGGATCATCTGACAGTGAGGCTCTGATTCCAGCAGACTTTAGTCTGTAAACCCTTTCAGCCACCTGGCCCCGCCCACCCCCATCTGGCCCCGCCCACCCCCTTACCAGGCCCCACCCAACCCCCCACCTGACCCTGCCCACCCCCCCACCTGGCCCCGCCCACCCCCCCACCTGGCCCCGCCCATCCCCCCACCTGGCCCCGCCCATCCCCCCACCTGGCCCCGCCCACCACCCCACCTGGCCCCGCCCACCCCCCCACCTGGCCCCGCCCACCCACCCCTACCTGGCCAGATAGATAGCCAGTTAATGAGCAGCTTACTAAGCAATGAGCAGGCTCCTAGCTTATAGCCTAGGAGCCCTCGTATTCGAAGCTACAAACTCTTTATAATGGAGCTGTGAAGAGGTTTTAGCCGTGATGCATCATAACCACGGCTGTCAATCAGATTCTGAGGTTGGAAATACCCATTAAACCGGATGAAAGTGGATGAAACTCCCAGCATGCTTAGCGGCCCAAACAGCTGGAATAAGCATTCTGCTGTTCCTGACAGGGCTGCAGGGTGTTGGCTTACAGAGAGAGGTGTGTACGTGTGTGTGTACCTATGTTAACTGTACATGCTTGTGCGTGTGTGTGTGTGTGTGTGTGTGTGTGTGTGTAATGCCTCATCCAGGCTGACAGTGTGGTGTGATGTTGGGACTGTGGTGAGTACAGGGCTTTAGTGATTACTGTGTGGCTGTGAGTAGTGTTGCCGTGACGCCCTGCAGCAGAGGAAACACCTCGTTCAGCAGCTCAGCCAGGTCTTAATACACACCAGCTCCCAAGCTGCCATGATCCCACTCACTGGCTGCCGAATAACAAACTGAGATTAGGATATTCTGCACATTCAGTCTGTCTGGCGTCCACCTGCACACAGGTCCCGCTGGTTCTCAACCCTATCCAAACACTGTAGAGGGTGGAGTCTCTGAGAGGTAGAGAAAGAGAAGGGGAGAGAGGCAGAGGAGAGAGGGGGGAGAGAGGAGAGAAGAGAGAGATGGAGGGAGACAAGCTGACACAGAGACAGACAGACAGAGTGAGAGAGAGTTACAGAGTTAGAGAGTTAGAGAAAGAGAGAGAGAAAGAGAGAGAGAGAAACGATATTAATGCTTTATTATAATTGTATGGATGTCTGTTTTATGATTGATGATGATTAAGTTCTCTCATGTTTGTTAACTTGCATGAGTTGTCCCTTCACTGTGGACTGCTTTGTCAACGTTGATTAACCTGAACATTCATGCCAATAAAGCATGCTGAACCGAAAAGTGAGATAGAGAACTAAAGACAGTTGATCAGAGGAGTGCCTGGTCTCAGTCAGTAATGACGTGAGGATTGCGTGTGTTATTTGAGATATTTGTTGGCATTTTGAGATGTATTTTTGATGGTGACACGTCATTAGAGAGACGTGTAGAGACGGCAGGGGAGATGGAGAGGGGATGCCATGCAGGAAAGGCCACAGGCTGGAATCGAACCCGGGTCACTGTGGTGAGGCCGGGGTCTACGTGGCATGTGTTCTACCTGGTGAACCACCAGGACACGCTGTGTGTGTGTGTGATGTCTTTGTTTGCTGCCGGAGGCAGAGTAGTGTTAGCCTGGGAGTCTGAAAAACCCTGGGGTATGGAGGGTTAGGGCACTACATACACACACACACACACACACACACACACGCACACACACACACACACACCCTGAGCCTGTGTTGCCCTGCCAGCCTCCATCTCTGGCCTCTGGTCTCGACCCAATTAGAGCCTTCCTCTCTGGGCAGTCGGCCGGCTGCAGCCCCCTTCAGCCTGCGTCTCCAGGCTTAATTACCTCTGTCTCTCTGCTACTGCACTCTGTGTGTGAGAGAGACTGTGTGTGTGTGTGTGTGTGTGTGTTAGAGAGAGAGACTGTGTGTGTGTGTGTGTGAGAGAGAGACTGTGTGTGTGTGTGTGTGTGTGTGTGTGTGAGAGAGAGACTGTGTGTGTGTGTGTGTGTGTGTGTGTGTGTGTGTGTGTGTGTGTGTGTGTGTGTGTGTGTGAGAGAGAGAGACTGTGTGTGTGTGTGTGTGTGTGAGTGTGTGTGAGAGAGACTGTGTGTGTGAGTGTGTGTGAGAGAGACTGTGTGTGTGAGTGTGTGTGAGAGAGACTGTGTGTGTGAGTGTGTGTGAGAGAGACAAACAGGCATGCGTGCTTACATCCCTTGGTCTCTTCAGTTCAGTTCAGAAAAGGCTTGGTATACATTTGTGAACATTGTCAAAGTAGATTGTATGATTGTATGATGAGATTGTACAATGTGTGTGTGTGTGTGTCCGTGTGAACGTACATGTGTGTGTGTGTGTCCTCTCCTGGGTGAGTGTAACTTCAGACCTGGTGTTTGTGGATATCTGACCCCACAGACGACCAGACCAGGGTGAGGCTGCAGCTGCTGGAGGGGGAGCCCCACTCCGACTACATCAACGCCAACTACATCGACGTGAGTCACCCAGCATCTGGACTGATCTAGCATGGTGTTTATCTATCATACCAGCATCTGGACTGATCTAGCATGGTGTTTATCTATCATACCAGCATCTGGACTGATCTAGCATGGTGTTTATCTATCATACCAGCATCTGGACTGATCTAGCATGGTGTTTATCTATCATACCAGCATCTGGACTGATCTAGCATGGTGTTTATCTATCATACCAGCATCTGGACTGATCTAGCATGGTGTTTATCTATCATACCAGCATCTGGACTGATCTAGCATACTGTTTATCTACCAAACCAGCATCTGGACTGATCTAGCATACTGTTTATCTACCATACCAGCATCTGGACTGATCTAGCATACTGTTTATCTATCATCCCAGGATCTGGACTGATCTATCATAGTGTTTATCTATCATCCCAGCATCTGGACTGATCTATCATAGTGTTTATCTACCATACTAGCATCTGGACTGATCTAGCATACTGTTTATCTATCATCCCAGCATCTGGACTGATCTAGCATGGTGTTTATCTATCATACCAGCATCTGGACTGATCTATCATAGTGTTTATCTATCATACCAGCATCTGGACTGATCTATCATAGATCATACTGGATCTATTATAGTACCTGTCTATCATAGTGTTTATCTATCATAGATCATACTGGATCTATTATAGTACCTGTCTATCATAGTGTTTATCTATCATAGATCATACTGGATCTATTATAGTACCTGTCCATCATAGATCCTGTGTTAGATGTGTACAATCATAGTACATATCTATCATAGTATATATCTATGTAGTATACGTTAGTGTTTATATCCATGTAGTATACGTTAGTGTTTATATCCATGTAGTATACGTTAGTGTTTATATCCATGTAGTATACGTTAGTGTATATATCCATGTAGTATACGTTAGTGTATATATACATGTAGTATACGTTAGTGTTTATATACATGTAGTATACGTTAGTGTATATATACATGTAGTACACGTTAGTGTATATATCCATGTAGTATACGTTAGTGTATATATACATTTAGTACACGTTAGTGTATATATACATGTAGTATACGTTAGTGTATATATACATTTAGTACACGTTAGTGTATATATCCATGTAGTATACGTTAGTGTATATATCCATTTAGTATATATACAACGACCTCAGTCGTTAAATGACTGTTTGTGTTCTACAGGGGTACCACAGACCCAGACACTACATCGCTACTCAAGGTAACCCAGACATAGTGTGTGTGTGGCTGGGGGAGGGGGGGGGGGGGTGTTGTGTGTGTGTGTGTGTGTGTGGCTGGGGGAGGGGGGGGGGTGTTGTGTGTGTGTGTGTGTGTGTGTGTGGGTGGGGGGGGGGGGGGGGGGGGGATATCCACCAGTGCTGTAAAAGCCAACATTTAGCACAGTTGGTTCTCTGACCAGAAAAGACTTATCTGTAATTGATCGTAGACACTTTTACAGGCTACAGAGTTGACTGTGTGCTAAAGTGTCTCTGTGTGTGCGCAGGTCCCATGCAGGAAACAGTGAGAGATTTCTGGAGGATGATCTGGCAGGAGAACACTGCGAGCATCGTCATGGTTACCAACCTGGTTGAGGTGGGCAGGGTGAGTACAGGGAGGGAGGGAAGGAGGGAAGGAGAGAAGGAGGGAAGGAGGGAGGGAGGGAGGGAGAGAGGGTGTGTGGAGAGAGATGGGAGGAGAAGGATTAGAGGAGGAAGAGACAAAACTCTGATGATGTTGCCAACAACAACAACAGGAGAGAGAGAGAGAGAGAGAGAGAGAGAGAGAGAGAGGGAGAGGGAGAGGGAGAGGGAGAGGGAGAGGGAGAGGGATTCCTGTGTGGCAGAAAACTCTCAATGAAGGGATCTTAAAGCTGCTCCCTGCTGATTATATGAACAGGTCGTCTTGCAGTAGCATAGTGCACAGGTGAGGTGTGTGTGTAACAGGGTGTGTGAGTCCAGGTGAAGTGTGTGTAACAGGGTGTGTGTGTGTGTTCAGGTAAAGTGTGTGCGCTACTGGCCTGATGAGACAGAGATCTACGGCGACATCAAGGTCACACTGATAGAGACAGAACCTCTGGCTGAATACGTCATCCGAACCTTTACTGTACAGAAGGTAAGCATGCACATCACACACACACACACACACATCACAGACTGCCAGATACAGCAGATTTATCTGAGAGTATTGTAGTTCTACTCTGAGCTGTAATGGGCCCAGAGAAGACTCTATTGTAGTTCTACTCTGAGCTGTAATGGTCCCAGTGTAGACTCTATTGTAGTTCTACTCTGAGCTGTAATGGTCCCAGTGTAGAGTCTATTGTAGTTCTACTCTGAGCAGTAATGGTCCCAGTGTAGACTCTATTGTAATTCTACTCTGAGCTGTAATGGTCCCAGTGTAAACTCTATTGTAGTTCTACTCTGAGCTGTAATGGTCCCAGTGTAGACTCTATTGTAGTTCTACTCTGAGCGATAGCAGACATTAGAGGCCGCCCCCAGCTTGAAGCTCATCTTTCTGCTTGGTTTCTCTGAGCAAGCTGCTTACGCCAACAACACAACACTATGTCACCAACTCTCTCTGAGCAATTAATCCATCTGTTCTACAAGCCCACCCCTCCTCCCTGCCTGACGCAGAGCTGGAGGGGAGGGAGAGGAGGGAGAGGAGGGAGGGAGAGGAGGGGAGGAGGGAGGGAGGGAGGGAAGGAAAACAGGGATATAGAGACAGAGAAATAACTTTTCTTTCGAAGTCACAGCACATCACAACCTTAATTCCTGCTTTACAAGGTCTGGCACCCACTCTGCACAAGTTCACACTTCAGATGTGCCCACACACACACATACACACACATACTCAACTAGAGCGTAGTAAATTGTGTTAATTGCAGGAATAATGGGAGTGGAGATTATATGAAAGGCTTTATTAATGACAACTCCAAGCAGATTATAGTCCTGCTCCTCAGGCAGTTAGTTTCCTAATCTCTAGAGAAGAAGTCGCACCAGAGCCCACTGCCTTGGCAGCCGCAAGCACACACACAGACACTCACACGCACACACACAGACACTCACACGCACACACACAGACACTCACACGCGCACACACATGCATACATGCACACCCACACCCATACACACACATACAGATCCACACACACACACACATACAGATCCACACACAGACACACACATTCACACACACACGCACACACACATGCAGGTGGCTATAGTTCATTAGCTAGCCAGCCAGACATGCAGGTTTACTCTGAGCTGCAGGGGCTGCCTGTGATCACAGCCATCTGACTGGTGGAACTGGGTTAAGGGTTAAAACATTCACTTTGATTCTATTACCCTGTGTGTTGGTTTACCTCTCAGACTTCAAACTGTTATAGACCTGCTCTAGGACAGGATATAATAAAGATTGTGTGTGGATCTGTGTGTGTGTGGATCTGTATGTGTGTGGATCTGTATGTGTGTGTGGATCTGTATGTGTGTGTGGATCTGTGTGTGTGGATCTGAATGTGTGTGTGTGTGTGTATCTGTGTGTGTGTATCTGTGTGTGTGTGTGTATCTGTGTGTGTGTGTGGATCTGTGTGTGTGTGGATCTGTGTGTGTGTGTGCGTGTGTTTCTCTTCCCAGAAGGGCCACCATGAGATCCGTGAGATCCACCAGTTCCACTTCAGCAGCTGGCCGGACCACGGTGTTCCCTGCTACGCCACCGGCCTGCTGGGCTTCATCCGCCAGGTCAAGTTCCTCAACCCTCCAGAGGCCGGGCCCATCGTGGCTCACTGCAGGTGGGTCCACTGCACACACTGCATACCGCACACTGCATACCGTACACTGCATACCGCACACTGCATACCGCACACTGCATACTGCGCACTGCATACCACACACTACATACTGCACACTGCATACCGCACACTGCATACTGCGCACTGCATACCACACACTACATACCGCACACTGCATACTGCACACTGCATACCACACACTGCATACCGCACACTACATACCGCACACTGCATACCGCACACTGCACACTGCATACCACACACTGCATACCGCACACTGCACACTGCATACCGCACACTGCATACCACACACTGCATACCACACATTGCATACCGCACACTGCATACCGCACACTGCACACTGCATACCACACACTGCATACCGCACACTGCACACTGCATACCGCACACTGCACACTGCATACCGCACACTGCATACCACACACTGCATACCACACACTGCATACCACACACTGCATACTGCGCACTGCACACCACACACTGCATACCACACACTGCATACCACACACTGCATACTGCGCACTGCACACCACACACTGCATACCACACACTGCATACCACACACTGCATACCACACACTGCATACTGCGCACTGCACACCACACACGGCACACTGCATACCACACACTACATACTGCACACCACACACTACATACTGCACACTGCATACCTCATACTGCACACTACATACCACACACTGCATACCACACACTACATACTGCATACCACACACTACATACTGCACACTGCATACCGCACACTGCATACTGCACACCACATGCTACTGATGATGCCGGGTGTAGCAGAGTCTGCTGCTCTGTTCCTTACACAGGTGACTCACACACACACACACACACACACAGAACACACACCTGCTTTGATTACTGGCGCCCCTGTCTCCTCTGTCCCCTGTAGATGACTGTAATCTTTCATCTTTGCTGGAGAATGAATGAGCACTGAAAGACAAGGGCCTCTCTTCCCCCCTCCTCCCTCCTCCTCCCCCCTCTCCTGCTCCTTGCTTCGCTACCCTCCAACTTCTTCCTCCTCTCCTCTCCTCCATCTTCTTTCCCGAGAGAAGCAGGGTACAGGGGGGGGAGAGGGGGAGGAGAGGAGGGGTGTGTGGAGACAATGAGTTGTGACAAGGAGAGGCTGCTAAATGGTACAATGCAATTTCACATTTGGCTCCAGCCCTCCAAACCGTGTTGACGTGACTGGGTCTCTTTCAGAAGGGATTATCTCCTGGGTCACACCCTCCTCTCCTTCACTCACACCCTCCTTTCATTCACTCTTACATCCCTCTCTTCCACCCTCCTGTCCTTCAACAGGAAGTGATGTGAGGTTTTAGGTGCTAGCGAGCGTAGCTAACAGGAAGTGATGTTAGGTCTGGTATGCTAGCGATCATCGCTAACAGGAAGTCATGTGAGGTGCGTGGTGCTAGCGGGCATCTCTAAATCTAACCCTAAATTCAAAAATGAGTGTTAAGGTTATGGAAACGGCTGACATTAAGCCTAAATCAACAACAGGGTTACGGTCAGGTGTGGTAGCAGAGTCAGGATCAGCATTAGTGATGGCCATAACCTAATCCCTAAGTCTAACCCTAACCCTAAATTCAAAAATTAGGGTTAGGGTTAGGAAAACGGCTGACCTTATGCCTAAACCAACAACAGGGTTACGGTCAGGTGTGGTAGCAGAGTCAGGATCAGCATTAGTGATGGCCATAACCCAATCCCTAAGTCTAACCCTAACCTTAAATTCAAAAATTAGGGTTAGGGTTAGGAAAACGGCTGAACTTATGTCTAAACCAACAACAGGGTTACGGTCAGGTGTGGTAGCAGAGTCAGGATCAGCATTAGTGATGGCCATAACCCAATCCCTAAGTCTAACCCTAACCCTAAATTCAAAAATTAGGGTTAGGGCTCAAACGGCTCACCTTATCATTAAACCAACAACATTTCAATATAACAAGTCATTATGGCCTTTGGAAAAAATGTTTTTTTGGGGGGAGGTGGGGTCGTGCATTATAGACCCCTGTGCCTAAGCTTTTGTCCTTAATGGCAATTTTTCCCCTTACTACTTTTACTTTTATACTTTAAGTAGTTTTGAAACCAGTGCTTTCGTGGGGTCTCACCTTAACTGTGGTCCCACAGGGTGTTTCCTCGTTATTAATAGCTGCGTTTGACATGAACCGACTTCATGCATCTCTGCAGCCGGCTGCAGGCGGCTGACTTGAAACAGTGAATTCTGGTTAGACTTTTTGTCCGACTTGAGACGGCGCCGAGGCTAGGTCACTGACGTAGCCATCAAAGTACATTTAGATTTAGTCATTCAGCAGACGCTCTTATCCAGAGCGACTTACAGTAAGTACAGGGACCTTCCCCCGAGGCAAGTAGGGTGAAGTGCCTTGCCCAAGGACACAACGTCATTTGGTACAGCCGGGAATCGAATCGGTAACCTTCAGATTACTAGCCCGACTCCTTGACCGCTCAGCCACCGCTCCCCTTACCGTGAGTACCGTGAGATCGATTCGAGAACTGCCGGCCGTGTAGCCGAGCGCATTTTCTCAAGAGCAACTGCACGGGTGCCAGCGAGCATGGCTAACAGGAAGTGATGTGAGGTGCGTGGTGCCAGCGAGCATGGCTAACAGGAAGTGTGTCCCCAGCGCGGGCGCGGGCCGGACGGGCTGCTTCATGGCGGTGGACATCATGTTGGACATGGCGGAGAACGAGGGCGTGGTCGACATCTTCAACTGCATCCGAGAGCTGCGGTCACAGAGGGTCAACATGGTGCAGACGGAGGTACGGTGTGTGTGTGGGGAGGGAGTGTGTGTGGGGGGGAGTGTGTGTGGAGTGTGTGAGGATGTTCTTCTTGAACAGCCTGAGCAGCTATATATGGCAGCAGTGCCGTTAATGGGTTCTGGGGGCAAGTTGTCAGTTTAAAAGCACTTTTCAAATATAATCGTATACAAATAATTTAATCTTTTAAAAGGTTGGGAGTGTGTCTGTCTGTCTGTGTGTGAGGACATCACCACAGTCAGTGCTGATGTCACTAGTGCTGATGTCATCCCGTGCAGGAGCAGTATGTGTTTGTGCATGACGCCATCTTGGAGGCGTGTCTGTGTGGGAACACGGCCATCCCAGTGTGTGAGTTCAGAGCGGTCTACTACAACATCAGCAGGCTGGACCCCCAGACAAACTCCAGCCAGATCAAAGATGAGTTCCAGGTGAGTCTGTCTGTCTTTCTACCTGTCTGTCTATTTACCTGTCTGTCTGTCTACCTGTATGTCTGTGTGTCTTCCTGTCTGTCTACCTGTCTGTCTGTCTACCTGTCTGTCTGTCTGGAAGGGGAGAAGTCGGGGTTGGGGTGAGGCAGGGTCATCATGCCCCTCCTCTAGACACCATGTGAGACAGAGACCCAGTATAACTTCTCCCCCCCCCCCCCCCCCCCCCCCCCCAGACCCTGAACATCGTGACCCCTCGGGTGCGTGCAGAGGACTGCAGTGTGGGGCTCCTGCCCAGAAACCAGGAGAAGAACCGGAGCATGGACGTCCTGTCGGCCGACCGCTGCCTGCCCTTCCTCATCTCTGTAGACGGAGAGAGCTCCAACTACATCAACGCTGCTCTCATGGACGTACGTGCACACGTACACCACACACACAGATATATACACATACACACATATGCACCACACACAGATATATATACACACACACAGATATATACATATACAAACACATACACACAGGCATACACACACATACAGCTACACACAGACAGACACACACACACACACACACACAGAGTGGTGTATGAAGTGTGTGTCTGTGTTGCAGAGCCACAAGCAGCCGGCAGCCTTCATCGTGACACAGCACCCGCTCCCCAACACGGTGGCAGACTTCTGGAGGCTGGTGTTCGACTACAACTGCTCCTCTATCGTCATGGTGAACGAGATGGACGCTGCACAGGTGCTCAAACAACGTGTGTGTGTGTAACGTGTGTGTGTGTAGCTCTGTCTACCGTACTGGTGTGTGTGGTTAACATGTGTACGTGTGTATATATTACGTGTGTGTACAACTGTCTCCAGTACTGAAGTGTGTGTGTGTGTGTGTGTGTGTGTGTGTGTAGCTCTGTCTCCAGTACTGGCCTGAGAAGAGCTCCTGTTGCTATGGACCAATCCAGGTGGAGTTCATCTCCGCTGACATCGATGATGACATCATCAACCGCATCTTCAGGATCTGCAACATGGCGCGGGTAGGTGATGGTGATGATGATGATGATGATGATGGTGGTGGTCATCGTGGTGATGATGATGGTGATGATGATGGTGGTGATGATGGTGATGATGATGGTGATGATGGTGATGATGGTGCTGATGATGATGATGATGATGATGATGATGGTGGTGATCGTGGTGATGATGATGATGATGATGATGGTGATGGTGATGATGATGGTGGTGATGATGATGGTGGTGATGGTGATGATGATGATGGTGATGATGATGGTGGTGATGATGATGGTGGTGATGGTGATGATGATGGTGATGATGATGGTGGTGATTATCTCTCCACAGCCCCAGGATGGTTATCGTCTGGTGCAGCACTTCCAGTTCATTGGCTGGCCGGGCTACCGGGACACGCCCCTGTCCAAGCGTTCGCTGCTGCAGCTGGTGCGCCGGCTGGGGAAGTGGCAGGAGCAGTATGATGGAGGAGACGGACGCACTGTGGTGCACTGCCTGTACGTGCACACACACACACACACACTGTGGGGGCACTGCCTGTACGTGCACACACACACACTGTGGGGCACTGCCTGTACGTGCACACACACACACACTGTGGTGCACTGCCTGTACGTGCACACACACACACACACTGTGGGGCACTGCCTGTACGCACACAAACACACACACTGTGGGGCACTTCCTGTACGGACACACACACACACTGTGGGGCACTGCCTGTACGCACACACACTGTATATACATACACACACACTATACACACACACTGTGGTGCACTGCCTGTACGCACACACTATATATCCACACACACACTATACACACACACACACCATGGTGCACTGCCTGTACGCACACACACACACACTATATATACACACACACACAAACAATATACATATATACACACACCTGCACAATATACATACACACACATACATATATATATCCACCCACGCAGGGTACCTAATGGAGCATATAATAACCCTAGTAAAGAGGAAGTAGTGGATCCATACTCAACTCCTATAATAATACTGAGTAGTCCTGGCTCCACTCATGTGTGCTGCCCACTGGCCTAAACCAAACAACCTCACTAACAGCTCACTGCCTCCACCAATCAGCTTCCTCCGTAACAGTTCACTGGAGCTCATCCAATCAGCTGGCCACTGATTTCTCACACGCGTGCGTGTGCCTGTGAGTGTGTCTGTATGTGCATGTGCGTAGGTATGTGTGTACATATAAGTATGACGTGTGTGTACCTGTGTGTACGTGTGTGAGTGTGTACCTGTGTGTGTGTGTGTGTGTGTGTGAAGGGTTCTAATTTTAGACTTTCTTTCTTCAATCAATCAAATGTCCACAGTTTGCATTATGATGAAAACACATGGTCTAATCCCCCCTCCCCCCCCTCCCCCCCAGGACTGGTGGGGGCCGCAGCGGGACGTTCTGTGCGATCTGCAGCATCAGTGAGATGATCCAGCAGCAGAACATTGTAGACGTGTTCCACACCGTCAAGACGCTACGCAACAACAAGACCAACATGGTGGAGACCATGGTGAGGACCACACACACTAGTTAAACACACACTTATCTACACACATCACTTATCTACACACATACACCATTTATACATACACACACACACTACTTATACACTCACACACAAGTTATATACACACACATGTGCATGCACACACACACACGAACACAACATCTTAGACACGCCCTCTCACACACCATAATGCTGTTGGAGTGAGGCCGGTTTAGTCGCAGTAAGACACAGCTGCTCGTACACACCAGTCAGCACAGAGACCCACTGTGTGTGTGTGTGTTGGAGTGTGTGTGTGTGTTGGAGTGTGTGGGAGTGTGTGTGTGTGTGTGTTGGAGTGTGTGTGTGTGTGTGTGTTGGAGTGTGTGTGTGTGTGTGTGTGTGTTGGAGTGTGTGTGTGTGCTGTGTGGTTAACCCTGCTGTGTTTGTCCCTCTACAGGAGCAGTATAAGTTCTGCTATGAGGTAGCACTGGAGGCTCTCAGCTCCTTCTGATTGGCTACCTCAACGCCAGGACACGCCTATTGCATGGACGCCCTCTGTGTGTGTGTGCGCTCATGTGTGTGTGTGTGTGTGTGTGTGAAAGTGTGTGCATGTGTTTTAAAAGCAAAGAAACACATTTTGTACAGAAGAGTCCAGCCTGTGAAGGAGGACCCCCCCCCCCCCCCCGCTTGTATAAAAAATCGCCGAAGATTCAACACTTCAGACCAAGCTCTTCTTTCTCCTGTGTCCTGTGATGTGATCTTGTACAGTATTTCCTTTTTCGGTATACGCCTTGAATGTGTTTCGCTTTATGTAAATATATACAGACAGACAGGATAGACAGGCAGACAGGTAGTCCGAAAGACATACATACAGACAGACAGACAGACAGACAGGTAGCCCGTCCAATAGTCAGTAAGACAGCCTTACAGACAGACGGTCAGGCTCACGACTCGGCCTGTTCTTGAGAGAGGCTGGTAAACTACCAAACTGACAAAGAGCTGACATGTTGAAATATCTGAGACAGTGAGTTTTGTGGTTCCTGAATCAACATCTTTTCTCCCTCACATATGATGACCACTGAACGGAGGATTCCATTCCGATTCCTCCCCGATTTCACCCTGATAACAGTCTGATTTTTCCCCTGATTACATCCGGATTCATCTCTGATTCCTCCTTGATTACATTATGATTACATCCTGATTATATGCTGACCAGACCCAGTGAGATATGTTGTTTGTTACATTCATTTATATAGTGCCATATATCCAGACCTTGAAGATACAGTACTAGCAGGAAGCAAAGAGAGCAGCGAGCCAGATGAGAAGGAGAGAGAAGAGAGGAGAGGAGGAGAGACGAGAGGAGAGACGAGAGGAGGAGGAGAGAGGAGAGGAGGAGAGACGAGAGGAGGAGAGAGGAGAGGAGGAGAGACGAGAGAGGAGAGGAGGAGAGACGAGAGGAGGAGAGACGAGAGGAGGAGGAGAGAGGAGAGGAGGAGAGACGAGAGGAGGAGGAGAGAGGAGAGGAGGAGGAGAGAGGAGAGGAGGAGAGACGAGAGGAGGAGGAGACGAGAGGAGGAGAGCTGTATGTCAGGGAGGTTGTGATAGTGAGTGGATTGTGTCATCACAGGACCAGGAGCCTCTGTGTTGTAGTTCTAAAAGAATGAAGGATGAACAAAATATTTTGTTTATTTTTTGACAAACTTTTTTTGTGGACTTTAATTGGCTGTCCACATCTCTGATGTCTGTTTTATATTCTTTGTTTATGAATTTGTAAATGTTTGATTTGATTTGTCTAGCAGTGCTCTGTAGATCTGGTGGTCGCCATGGTGTTATGTTGTTTAAAATGTGAAAATATTAAATAAAGGGACCAAAATGAATCTATTCTTTTTTTCCCAGTACTTTTGCACTGATAGAAATATGATAATCATAATAATAATATACTTTACCATCATTAAAGTGAAATAAATACACAATCAATGATTGATCAGAATGCTGCTGATTCTGCAGCACCTTGTGTGAAGGGTCAGGGGTCACCCTGGAGACCGTAACACAATCATGCAGATAATCACCTATACCTTTTTGTGATGTGTGTAGGTCTGTGTGTGTGTGTGTGTGTGTTCTCATTGGGATGCAAAGGGCTCTATGTAGCGCCATGTTTTAATATTGTGTTTTTAATCAATGACACGCACTCCACACACACCACACACACACCCTCCACAGTCTCAGACCTTGGCACACCAGAGCTGCTCAGCTTCAGGACACGTCTGTGCTCAGTAATGAGAGGGTCAGATTGGCCCATTTCATTTGCTCTCACTGAAATGTGATTATTTAGCAGAGAGGGTGTAATATGCCGGCTGTAACCAGAGTAACGGGGCATTAGAGAGGCTCATGAATCTTCCTGAAGGATACAGCTCAGACTGTTATGGCAGCCACGGAAACCGTCTGTTGCCACGGGAAGCAGAGTCCGTTGTCACGGCGACGGTCAGACCCCCACCGGGTCTCCAACCTTCCGTGTGGTTGGGTGTGTCGTGACCTACGTACGTTTGGCTTCTGCTGAGATCTTGCAGACGGCTCTGCTCGAACCGGCCAATCAGAGAGTAGTTTTGTTTGATTACATCTATGAGCTCTGGTCTCATCTCTGTGACACTGCTTCCTGTCTCTGTGACACTGCTTCCTGTCTCAAATAGAAGGGATCAGAATGATGTGAAGGGGCCATGTTTGACACGAAAGGCTTTTGTCAGACACAAAGGGGTTCTATCTGACTTATGTTATTACACTGGTATTATGTTGTTATTACACAATTGTTACACTGTTATTATGTTGTCATTACACTGTTGTCACACTGTTAAGCTATTTTTACAAGCAATCTCACAGAGGGCTTCACATAGAACCAAACCCCTCAACCAACATAAACCCTCAAGGAAGACAATGAAAAATTCAAAGAAAAACTAATTTGAGAATATATTTAGCCTGTGCAGAACACAGGCTAAACATAGTCATACAACAGGGAAGTGTCAATGGGTGTTGAAACACAGAAATCCAAAGTTCAACTCGGGTCAGAGTTGGCGAATGTCAGTTTAAGCAGTGGAAGCCACAGGTCTGGGGGCGTGTGATTGGTGCAGCATCACAGGACAGGGCTGGGGGCGTGTGATTGGTGCAGCATCACAGGACAGGGTTGGGGGCATGTGATTGGTGCAGCGTCACAAGACAGGCAGGTAGATAGATGGACAGGAAGGGATCAGGAACTTCCTGTTGTCAGTCAAAGGAGATCAATGTCCACTTGGCGACTTTATCTGTAATACAAAATGTTTAAACTAAACGCAGCCCACTGGCCTAAACCAAAAAACCTCACTAACAGCTCACTGCCTCCACCAATCAGCTTCCTCCGTAACAGTTCACTGGAGCTCATCCAATCAGCTGGCCACTGATTTCTCACACACGTGCTTGTGCGTGTGAGTGTGTCTGTATGTGCATGTGCGTAGGTATGTGTGTACATATAAGTATGACGTGTGTGTACCTGTGTGTACCTGTGTGTACCTGTGTGTACCTGTGTGTACCTGTGTGTACGCGTGTGTGAGTGTGTGTGAGTGTGTGAAGGGTTCTAATTTTAGACTTGCTTTCTTAAATCAAATGTCAACAGTTTGCATTGTTATGAAAACACATGGTCTAATCCCCCTGTGCAATTACACTGCTATTACACTGTTGTTATACTGTTGTTACACTTATTACACTGTTATTATGTTATTACACTATTGTTTCACTGTTATTATATATCTGACATGAAAGGGTTCTGTTTGATATAAAAGGGTTCTATCTGACATGAAATGGTTCTATCTGATATGAAAGGGTTCTATCTGACATGAAATGGTTCTATCTGATATAAAAGGGTTCTATCTGACACAAAATGGTTCTATCTGATATGAAATTGTTCTATCTGATGTGAGATGGTTGTACATTTACATTTAGTCATTTAGCAGACGCTCTTATCCAGAGCGACTTACAGTAAGTACAGGGACATTCCCCCCGAAGCAAGTAGGGTGAAGTGCCTTGCCCAAGGACACAACGTCAGTTTGCATGACCGGGAATCGAACTGGCAACCTTCTGATTACTAGCCCAATTCCCTCACCGCTCAGCCACCTGACTCCCTGGTTGTATCTAAAACCGTTATTTAGTAGGTGCTCCCGTAGGAAAGGTTTGGTTTGGAGTACAGTTTGGGGGATGGGCAGTGTGTGTGGGCATAAGGTGTAGAGGGTGTATGTATTAGTGAGTGTGTACATGTGTGCAAGGTAGAGGATATGTGTGTGTAAGGTGTGTGTGTGTTTCAGCAGGTCCAGCCTGTCAGCAGTTTTCATCTATATTTAACGAAGCTTCTCTTCCTGATCTCTGGTTGCTGGTTTGATCTTCGTTGTCCCTGTCCGCCTTCCGGCCCAGGATGGACTCATCGCTGCCACGCCCCGGGATCCCCTCACCGCTCACCAACATGAAAGAAAGAAGATGGGAAGAAAAAGAAAGAAAGAAAAAGATTGAAATAAAGATTAAAAAGATGAATCTGAATAATCCCAATCAGTGATATCACACACGACAGTAGAACTGAGCCAGCAGAATGATCTCATTTGCCCTCTCTCTCTCTCTCTCTCTCTCTCTCTCTCTCTCTCTCTCTCTCTCTCTCTCTCTCTCTCTCTCTCTCTCTCTCTCTCTCTCTCTCTCTCTCTCTTCTGTTCTCTCCTCTCTCTCTCTGTCTCCCTCTCTCTACATCTCCCTTTCTCTGTCTCCCTCTGTCTGCATCTCCCTCTCTCTGTCTATCTCATAATCTCTTTTACTCTCTAGTTACAACCCTAACCCTAGCTATAGACCACTGGTGTATGTTATTGACAGTCGTCCAAATTCCGCTAAATACAAATGGCATGTAAAAGATGCCACTGCAGAATTAAATAATCAGAATGAAATAATCCCCTCCTTTATACCAGAAATCTGTTTTTTCCCTTTTCAAATTTTCTCAAAGATGTTCAGCAAGGGTGAAGTCTTCCACCGGACCACAGGTACGTTAGTTCTCTTTGCTGTTCCCCCAGACCACAGGTACGCCTGGCCAAGCTTCCACTTGTGTTCAGGATCACCTCTGGAAGCCAACTGGACAGTCAAACCTCTCTGTCACTGTTCGACTGGGGCGCTGCAGGTACATTCCAGACTCGGCTGGGCCCAAACCAGGTCTGCAGAACGCAGTTCCATCCCATAAATGATGTCAGCTTGGCACACAGGTGTTCTGCTGCAGTGGTGACTTCAGGGCTGTCTCTGTTTGCTTTGCATGGAGATGATTTGCTTTCTGAAAGTCTCAGAGAGCTTCGCTCTGCCCCCAGCTCTGCCGAGAGTTGGTGCAGGGAAACACTTTCAGCACTCAAGAGAACAACTTGTCCTCGAAACGCTTCGCTTAGTTCCTTCGACATGAATGCAAGAGGTGTTTCAAAGGATGTCCCTTCTTCAAAAGCCCTAACAGGAGCATTGCTAGAAACAAGATCTTTAAAATAACAGAACCGATATATGATGTTAACCGTTAAAACACAACTACAAGTCACGTGTTTGCTAGGATGTTAGTGTTTGAAATATGTGCAGCATTGTCCACTTTTTGAAAATGTATAAGCAAATGTAATGTGTGTGTGTTTAGTGTGTCATGTGTATGTGTGATGTTTGTGTGGTGTGTGATGTGTATGTGTGGTGTGTGATGTGTGTGTGTGTGTGTGGTGTGTGATGTGCGTGTGGAATGTGTGTGTGGTGTGTGTGTGTGTGATGTGTGTTGTGTGGTGTGTGATGTGTGTGTGGTGGTGTGTGTGTGATGTGCGTGTGGAATGTGTGTGTGTGTGTGATGTGCGTGTGGAATGTGTGTGTGGTGTGTGTGTGATGTGTGTGTGTGATGTGTGTGAAGTGCGTGTGGAATGTGTGTGTGGTGTGTGTGTGTGATGTATAAAGAAAAGCAAGGTGGATGAATACAAAAGGCAGTGCATGACGTGACAGCTGACCCTGAGAGCTTCCTGGTCTCAACACAGGAGGCTCAGGCTGGGGAAGAGAGGACGTCCCTACAAGGCTGAAGACAAGAATCAATAACAATCAATACAGTGACGTGATGACCGGCAGAAGATATTATAAAATATAAATAAAGTGAACTTAAACTAGATTGGGATTAACATGTGCCACTGGTAAATCCTTCCATTACTCACACAACACTCTCCTGAAAGAGAGAGAAGATAGAGAGAAAGAAGAGAGAGAGAGAAACAGAGAGAGAGACATAGAGAGACACAGAGCGAGAGAGAGAGAGACAGAGAGAGAGAGACACAGAGAGTGACAGAGAGAGAGAGAGATGGGGCCATCAACATCTAATCACCTCACATGAGGCAGAGAGCTGTGATTATCAGCCAATCACGTCTCTCACAGGAGTCCTAATGTTGGTGATTACTGCCGCATCAGCACTATGAATTTCTCTCATACGCAACACACACAGTGCACGCACACACACACAATAAGCACAATAAACACAAACACATAATGCACGCACACAATACACACACGACACGCACAATACACACACAAACACACACACTCACACACGTCATACACACACTCATCTCCAGCTGGTTGCTGGCTCTACTCTGTGAGCTTCATGATTATGGTCGTATGGAAGATGAGGAGTAATGACAGCAATGTTCTCTGAAATGGCTTCCATTAGGACTGACCAGAGAGGGGGGATGAACAGAGAGAGAGAGCGTGGAAGGAGGGAGAGAGCGAGAGAGGAGAATGAAAAGAGAGCGAGGAAGGTGGGAGGGAGAGAGGAGAAAAGATGGAGAGAGAGAGGAGCGGGAGAGAGAGTTAGGAGGGAGATAGGAAGGAGACAGAGAAGAGAGGGAAGAGAGAGGGAGGAAGGAGAAAGAGAGAGAGAGAGAGGGAGGAAGGAGGGGAGGGGAGGGGAGAGGAAGGAGAGAAAGAGGAGAGGTGGGTCTATGACCTTGTGACCCTGGGTGGATTGCCTCTACTTATGCTGCTGTAGTTGACAGGGGTATCCAAATGTCAAGCTACATTATTTTTCCCCTCACACTCACTCTTACACACGCACAGACTCACACCTTTTCTCTCTTACACCCACACACACTCTCTCTCTCACACACACACACACACACACACCGGCACAAACCCACTGTCACACAGACGCATACACTGATGAGCTCAGCCAGAGAAGGTACCTGTGTGTGTGCATGCGTGTGTTCTTGTACAGGTGTGTGTGTGTTTGTGTGTGTGCGTGTGGGTGCATGCGTGTACAGGTGTGTGTGTGTTTGTGTGTGTGCGTGTGGGTGCATGCGTGTACAGGTGTGTGTGTGTGTGTTTGTGTGTGTGCGTGTGGGTGCATGCGTGTACAGGTGTGTGTGTGTTTGTGTGTGTGCGTGTGGGTGCATGCGTGTACAGGTGTGTGTGTGTTTGTGTGTGTGCGTGTGGGTGCATGCGTGTACAGGTGTGTGTGTGTTTGTGTGTGTGCGTGTGGGTGCATGCGTGTACAGGTGTGTGTGTGTGTTTGTGTGTGTGCGTGTGGGTGCAATGCGTGTACAGGTGTGTGTGGCTGTGTGTGTGTGCGCGTGTGTATGTTCGTCTCAGTGTGTTATCAGTATGGTCTTGCAGCACCAGTGTCCTTCTCTGCTGGGGAGTCGAGTCAGGGGTCTATTCTATGGATCCTCGGCTGTAAAATAATAATAATGTTTATCAACACAATAAATCTTTCATGGCTACTGACCTGCAGCGGCGGCCTTTGCCAAGTAGCAGACCTGAATTATTACTGTAGCCCTGCTTGTCAGTCTGTCTGTCTGCCTGTCTGTCAGCCTGTCTGTCAGACTGTCTGTCTGTCTGCCTGTCTGTCTGCCTATTATTCAGTCTGCCTGTCTGTCTTTCAGTCTGTCTGTCTGTCAGACTGTCCTGTCTGTCTGTCTGTTATTCAGTCACTCTGCCTGTCTGTCTGTCTGTCTGTCTGCCTGTTATTCAGTCTGTCTGCCTGTCTGTCTGTCTGTGCATTTCTGTCTGTCAGATATGTCTTCCTTCCCCTTCTCCCCCAGTTCCCTCCTCTTATTACTCCTCCTATTTCTTTTCCTCCACCTCTCTCCCCCCCTCTCCCTCTCATCCTCTCCCTCTCATCCCCCTCTCATCCTCCACCTCTCTCCCCCTCTCATCCTCTCCCTCTCTCCCCTTCTCATCTTCTCCCCCTCTCCCTATCTCCCCCTCTCATCCTCTCCCTCTCTCATCCTCTTCCCTTCTCATCCTCTCCCTCTCTCCCCCTCTCATCCTCTCCCTCTCTCCCCCTCTCATCCTCTCCCCTCTCTCCCTTCTCATCCTCTCCCCCTCTCCCTATCTCCCCCTCTCATCCTCTCCCTCTCTCATCCTCTCCCCCTCTCATCCTCTCCCTCTCTCCCCTTCTCATCCTCTCCCTCTCTCCCCTTCTCATCTTCTGTCCTTCTTCCTCTGTTCCGTGCCTTGTGATCTAATAATGTCTGTGTTGTCAGCAGAAGTTTCCCAAGCAGGACTTGCCTGCCTAATCGGAATGTGACACATTAAAATGTCAATTACAACCTAATTGAATTAATTGTCGATGTAGTCATTTATTTGCGCCGCGGGCAAACATTTAGCCAGCGAGGATAGCGTGAAAAGGTTAAGTGTTTATGGAAGGCAATGACAACACTGGCCTCTGACTGGCTGCAACTACACCCAGCCTCTGCCGCTGTCATGAAGAGGAGGAGGAAGAGGAGGAGAGGAGGAAGAGGAGGAGAGGAGGAAGAGGAGGAAGAGGAGGAAGAGGAGGAGAGGAGGAAGAGGAGGAAGAGGAGGAAGAGGAGGAGAGGAGGAAGAGAGGAGAGGAGGAAGAGGAGGAGAGGAGGAAGAGGAGGAGAGGAGGAAGAGGAGGAAGAGGAGGAAGAGGAGGAGAGGAGTGGAGGGGGGGGATTCAGCCTACGTGCTTACCCTTACATGGCCTACATGCTAACCCTAACAATATCTTTCTTCCTCCTCTTCTCTTTCTACCTGCCTACTTCTCTCCATATTTCCTCTCTCTCTCACACACTTTCCATCTTCCCTCTCCCTCTTCTCTCTCTCCTTCTCTGTCCTTCTACCAATACACTCAGCACTTTACATACGTGTATAATCCCTTCTAGACAAACCCTTCTCTCTGTGGTTTTCCAAGGAAAGAGGAATTAGCTAGAAAAGAGTCACGTGTTGCACGTGTTGCATTTCCTTCCACAGGAGGCCAAATAGCAATTATATCTTCAATGTCTATTTTGCATTCATGAGTCTCAGTGGTTATCGCATCGCAGCATGAGGACTCACAATAAACTGGCTTTTCAGAAACACGCAGGGTTCATGAGAGATGTGTGTGCGCGCACGCACGTGCGGACGCGCACACACACACACACAAGCAGATCCACACACACACGTACTCAGCAGGCTGCTGTGAGCAGGGATAAGCACGCTAACGGCATCCAGGGGGGTTGTAGGATAATTCCTGACCTTTTGTTTTAGCAACAAAGAGGGAGAGAGCAGCGGTATTTAAACTGATACCATCATCGTTGCATCTGTCACCCTGTTGAGAGTGGACTTAGAAGCAGAGATCTGCTGAACAACAACAATGATTTTTGTAATTATATTAATATATTCTTATTTGTAAAATAATAACATCCCCTCACTTTCCCCTCCTTCCTCACCCTCCTCCCCTTCCCTCCCTCCTCCTGTCCTACTCCATCCTCCCCTCACTCCCCCCCTCCATCCCCTCCTTTCCTCTCTCCAACTTTCTCTTTCCCACTCTCCTCCTCCCCCTCTCCTCCCTCTCTCCTCTTCCCCCTCTCCTCCCCCTCTCCTCCTCCCTCTCTCCTCCTCCCTTTCTCCTCCTCCCCCTCTCCTCCTCCCTCTCTCCTCTTCCCCCTCTCCTCCTCCCTCTCTCCTCCTCCCCCCTCTCCTCTTCCCCCTTTCCTCCCTCTCTCCTCCTCCCCCTCTCCTCCTCCCCCTCTCCTTCTTTTATTTTCCTCCCCCTCTCCTCCTCCCCCTTGTCCCTGCGGTCTGTGCGCTGATCACCAATCTAACAGAATGTGTAATCAGAGAGCTGGAAGATCAGGTGCAGTACTGATCGACACAGCACACGTCACTGCTCATTCCCACTGGGCTGTCACACACCTCCCCTCTCTCTCTCTCCCTCTCTTTCTCTCCCAGTCTGTCTGTCTCTTCGCACCCTCCTCTCAAACCTCCCCTCCCCCCCTCACACACCTCTGTTCCGTCTTTCTCTCCCTCTTCCCCCTACCTCAGACTTTTTACGAGGGAGAGACACAGAAAGAGAGGGAAACAGAGAGAGAGAGAGAGAGAGAGAGAGAGAGAGAGAGAGAGAGAGAGAGAGAGAGAGAGAGAGAGAGAGAGAGAGAGAGAGAGAGAGAGAGAGAGAGAGAGAGAGAGAGAGAGAGAGAGAGAGGAGAGAGAGAGAGGAGAGAGAGAGAGAGAGAGGAGAGAGAGAGAGAGAGAGAGAGAGAGAGAGAGAGAAAGAAAGAAAGAAAGAAAGAAAGAAAGAGAGAAAGAGAGAAAGAAGAGAAAGAGAGATAAGGCTTTGGGGACAGCACATTGATGCAGCAGCTGCTCCTTGCTTGAAATCATGCTTTGGTTTTCTTCTTCTTTTGTGTCCCCGACTGTGGATCCTTATAACAATGGTCTTTGCATAAATTACAAGTTATTATCCGAGTGATTGCTAGGATTAGACAGCCAGCCTAGTTACCTGTGGCTGATCCCCATGCTAGCATGTTAGCAACTAGCTAGCAGTAACTGTCAGCTAGCTGTCTACTACTTAGCAACTAGCTGTTCATCCTTTCTGAACCTCCATGACACAGGTTTTTCTGTGACACAGCATCATTCTGCTGGCCTTGCCGACCCTAACCCTAACCCCAGCCCCATCCCCAGCCTGGGGCCCAGCCTCGACCCCGACCCTGACCCTCTTGTGAGATTAGGTTTAAGTTTAGCCGTAACCCTAACCCTAAAAACCCAAACCCTGTTTCTAGGGTTAGAGTTTGGGTTAGCCGTAAATCTAACTCTAGCCCCGACTCGGATGGGCCACAAGAGATTGAGCTGCAACATTTACCACACACATTTTCTGTGCACACACATACACACATACACACACACATTGCTGTCTTTGGCGAGCGTGCGGAGAGAAATAGAGGAGTGCAGTTTCATGCTCTCAATTTGAACACCAGAACAAACACGGATGTCTGGAAGCTTCCAGACGTTGTGGTTTGTGGAGAGATTAGCACAGAAACCAACCTGAAAGGAGGGAACAGAGAACAGGTTTGTTATTTTTATTGTGACGGCTCACAGCTCTGGCATCAGTGGCTCCTCTAGCCTCACTCGCCCCCTCTCTCTCTCTGGCATCATGCACATGCATCTTACTTTCATACACTTCTTGTTTATCCTTTCCTCCTTCCTCTGTCTCAGACTAAATGTTCAATTCTGACCAACCCAGACTCTTTCTAACCAACCAGACTCATTAGAACCAACGCAGACTCTTTCTAACCAACCCAGACTCATTCTAACCAACCCAGACTCATTCTGACCAACCCAGACTCATTATAACTAATCCAGGTTAACTCTGACCAACCCAGACTCATTATAACTAATCCAGGTTAACTCTCACCAACCCAGACTCATTATAACTAATCCAGGTTAACTCTCACCAACCCAGACTCATTCTAACTAATCCAGACAAACTGTAATTATGCCTGACTAACTCTAACTCACCCATACTGACTCAGACTTCCCCAAGTTGACTAATTAACCCAAACAAACTCTAACCAACCCAGGCTAACCCTAACTAGCAGATTAAACCCTAAACAACCCAGACTAACTCTAACTAACCCAGACTAACTCTCCCTAACATCTTGCCCAAACAGACCCTAACCCCAGAGCTCCATCAGCCTGTCGTCAGTACGTATCAGTCGGGAGCAGATGGACCCACCGCCCCCCCTCCTCGCCCGGAGGAAGTAAAGACAGATTAACACAATGCTCCTTTCTGGGTTGCACAGCTGAACCCCCCCCCCTCCCAGACTGTAATGGCCCAACTAAACACACTTTACAGATTACGCATCTTTTCAAAGATTATATGTCTTTTTAACTGCTTAGGCTAAGCCATTAGTACCGCCACATGGTCACAGAGCAGTTCTCTTCAG
>NC_090050.1:24388560-24406060 GCF_038355195.1 Osmerus mordax
GTCTTTGTGTTATTGTCTTATGTTTGTGTGTCGATGATGTTATGTTGATAACGTTATTATGTTTAAATCTACGTCAAATAAACATTAACTCTGTATCAGAATCAGAATCAGAAAGGGATTTATTCGCCATGAAAGTTTGCACAGACAAGAAATTTGCTTTGGCAGGAAGGTGCATACAATAAACATATACCTAAAATTTAAATATGTGGACTAACTATACTAAGGGTACATAAACTAGCAGTACTAAGTGGGATTAGAATAGAATTAAAATATACAATAAAATATAAGTTGCCGTAAATTACAATATAAAAATACAAAAATACAAATGTTACAAACAATACAAATGTACTTCACCCGACTTCAGCTTAAACGATTGATTCTCTCAAAAACGAATCTTTCTTTATATTTGTACTCACAACTTACTGTTATGCACCAACCTACCAAAGCAAATTCCTAGTATGTGTAGAGCTAATTGGCAATAAAGTGGATTCTGATTCTGACTGTCACAGCTTGGACATAAAGATACAGCCTTTGGTTGCTGTCCTGCTCTGATTATCTCTCCACACCCTCAACTTTAGTCTTCTGCTGCTGGTGGGGCGTTTCATGCCTCCTTCTATCCAAACCCTGCAGACTCAGACCACCTGACTGGGATGGCAACCAGCTACCACACTACAGGATGTAGCCTGGGCCTGCAGGCTACCTGCCTGCAGCACTAAACACCGACCAGCATTCCTAATCATATATGCCATGATACACATTTTCCAAATCGAAATCACTTCCTATAACCAGTAGAGTGGCTGAATGTCACAGAGTTGTTACTGCTGGTAAGGGGGGCAGGATTAGCGCCCCCCCCCCCCCCGCCCCCCCCCCCGCCCCCCCCCCCCCCCGCCCCCCCCCCCCACCACCCCCTCCCACCACCCACCACCCCAAATCCCCAATTTCATCAAGCAGGATTTAAACGACAGAAACCCACAGGTCTCCTGTAATTGACTTGTTAAATGGAGACTGATTATTTTATCAATTAATTTACTTCATTAGATATTTCCATTTCAATGGAGGAAAAAAAAAACATTTGCGGCAGGGAAATTGAATGTAGTTCAGAGTAATAACCGCTAATATTCTGGATAATTAATCGGGTAAATTGAGGATTGTGTCTTAATTGATTGAAGCTGTCTCAAGGCTCCGTGCCAGGTTCGTTAGTGGTTCTCAAGGCTTCATCATGTCACACTAATTTAAGTTGAATGTTCTCTGCCATAACTGGGTGAGGCATCCATCAGTCATTACAACCCTCTACGCACTCTGTGATGATATGGAGGAGGGATGGATGGAATGGATGGAAGGAGGGATGGATGGAAGGAGGGATTGAGTGAATGCGAATAAGGAGAAAAGTTCAAAAAGTAGATTTTCCCATATCGATTTCTCTCAATAGGCTATGTTCTACATATGATGTAAGGCAATGTGTGGGTAAGTCAAGACAACAGTGCTGTTTTACACCTGGATATCTGATTTTTTTTATTTTATTGAGTTTGTATTTCTGAATTCCCTTATTATCCTCCTAATATCTATGGCAGAGTGGCAATAGAATATTGATTTGATAGAATATTAATGTGATACTTGTCACTCTCTCTCACTGAATATCAACTGCATGTCCACATTTATATAATAAATTCATGCTGTATATTCCCCACACACACTCCATCATGCTAACATCTCCATCATGCTAACATATCTAGCATGCTAACATCTCCATCATGCTAACATATCTAGAATGCTAACATCTCCATCATGCTAACATATCTAGCATGCTAACATCTCCATCATGCTAACATATCTAGAATGCTAACATGATAGCTCCCCTCCTCTATCTTGTCTCCCTCCTCCTCTTCCCCCTTTCCTCCGTCTAACAGAATCGAAAAAGACTGGCATGTACGTGTGGCTCACATAATCCAGATAAACATGCTCATGGTAAGTTTCTTCAAGCAAAAGTTTCTCCTGGCGACATCTAGTCACCGTGCAACCCCCCTGTTTGGAGAAAGAAGGTCCTCCTCCCCCCCCCCAGCATGTGATTCTCCTCCTTCCTGTACTCCCCAGGAGTGGAACGACTCCTCCCCCCCCCCCTCATCCATGTCTGAGCTCCTCTTCCAGCTTCTCCTAGCAGAGGTCTTTAGCCCTGGTGAGCTGAGCACTCTCCTCTTCCAGCTTCTCCTAGCAGAGGTCTTTAGCCCTGGTGAGCTGAGCACTCTCCTCTTCCAGCTTCTCCTAGCAGAGGTATTTAGCCCTGGTGAGCTGAGCACTCTCCTCTTCCAGCTTCACCTAGCAGAGGTATTTAGCCCTGGTGAGCTGAGCACTCTCCTCTTCCAGCTTCTCCTAGCAGAGGTCTTTAGCCCTGGTGAGCTGAGCACTCTCCTCTTCCAGCTTCACCTAGCAGAGGTATTTAGCCCTGGTGAGCTGAGCACTCTCCTCTTCCAGCTTCACCTAGCAGAGGTATTTAGCCCTGGTGAGCTGAGCACTCTCCTCTTCCAGCTTCTCCTAGCAGAGGTATTTAGCCCTGGTGAGCTGAGCACTCTCCTCTTCCAGCTTCACCTAGCAGAGGTATTTAGCCCTGGTGAGCTGAGCACTCTCCTCTTCCAGCTTCTCCTAGCAGAGGTCTTTAGCCCTGGTGAGCTGAGCACTCTCCTCTTCCAGCTTCACCTAGCAGAGGTCTTTAGCCCTGGTGAGCTGAGCACTCTCCTCTTCCAGCTTCTCCTAGCAGAGGTCTTTAGCCCTGGTGAGCTGAGCACTCTCCTCTTCCAGCTTCTCCTAGCAGAGGTCTTCAGCCCTGGTGAGCTGAGCACCTTCCTCTTCCAGCTTCTCCTAGCAGAGGTCTCAGGGACCCCTTGCCCTGCATGCTTTAGATCAGGGGTGTTCAATCCTGGTCCTCGA
This sequence comes from Osmerus mordax, assembly GCF_038355195.1. Taxonomy (NCBI): domain Eukaryota; kingdom Metazoa; phylum Chordata; class Actinopteri; order Osmeriformes; family Osmeridae; genus Osmerus; species Osmerus mordax. The sequence goes on from NC_090050.1 coordinate 24,391,483, forward strand.
GAGCCCCTGTCCTGCATGTTTTAGATGTTTCCCTCCAGCACACCTGATTCAAAAGAATGGTCATTACCCGGCTTCCACAGAGCTTGATAACAACCTATTCATTTGAATCAGGTGTGCTGGAGCAAGGAAACATCTAAAACATGCAGGACAGGAGCTCTCGAGGACCAGGATTGAACACCCTGCTTTAGATGTTTCCCTGCTCCAACACACCTAGGGTTGTGCTGAGCTAGATAACGATCATTCATTTGAATCAGTTGTGTTGGAAGAGGGAAACATCTAAAACATGCAGGGCTGGGGGGGCCCTGAGGATCAGGGTGGAGAACCACTGACCTAAGTACTCCTCATTTGGCCTAAGGCAGCCTTTGTCCATCCTGGTCCTCAGGGAACGCCTGTCCTGCGTGTTGATGTTAGATGTTTTCCCACTCCAACACACCTGATTCAAATGAATGGGTTGTTATCAAGCTCAGCAGAAGCCTGACAACCATTGTCTCGGTGTTGAGAACAACTGGAAGGGCACCAAAAGCAACACTTACCAGTTCACAATTTCTTGTGATATACCGATGAATTATCTCTGCACAATTTCACAATGTTGCAGTCTTTTTCTTTGGCTATTTCTGACTCATTTTACTGCATTGTACCATGCAGTATTGTCATTGAGATGTTGTTGCCAAAATACAGTTAAAACTATGCACCACTTATTGTTGATCTTCTGTGTCTTTACATGCAGCATTTGTGCGACGCTTTGTAAAAAACCTCAGCTAAATCAATAAGAAGCAAAAATAAATGTAGAAACGTAATATGTATGTTCATACGTCTCTGTGTGTGTGTGTGTGCCCATATCTGTGTGTGTGTGTGTGTGTGCCCATATCTGTGTGTGTGTTAATTTCTACTTTGGAGGGCTCGACACACATCCTGCGTATCAGGAGATGACATTCATTTATGCATTTAACCTTTCATATTCATAATGTTTGGTGTAAACACTCACACAGCTTAGTGCTGATGAGGAGCTGCTGATGGGAGTGTATGTTGAGCTGCAGAGACTGGAAAGGTTAATAGGATTCCTGATCCTCAATAGGAGATATTTTTATTTTCCTCTCAGACGGAGAGAGCTTGTTTGGAAGAACTTCGTTTAAAGACCCCCTGTGTATCCAGCAGATGAAAGTGTTACTATGTGTGTGTGTGTGTGAGGTGTGTGTGTGTGTGAGGTATGTGTGTGTGTGTGTGAGCTTGGTGGCCTCTGCCTGTCCATCCACTCTGACGACAGTTTCTGACTTCTAGCCAATTACTGTGCTCTTTCCTCCCTCCCTCTCCCCAGCCCTCTCTCCCCTCACCCCTCTCCCCTATCTTTCCTCCCTCCCTCCCTCCCCCCCTCTCCTCTCTCTCCCCTATCCCCTTTCCCTGCTCGTCGCCCTCTTAAGCATCCTTCGCTAAGTGCTTCTCTAAATCTCCAGCCTGCTCTCCTTTCAACATCTGAATACCAGTCTGAGCCCACGAGGCCTTGAAGTCGCCCCCCCCTCCCTCCGCCTCTCCAGCTCCTTGTCATTCTCTCTCTGTTTACCATTCCTGTTTCATCCCAACTCCTCTCTCTCTCTCTGTTCTCAATCAAATGTTTTCCTTCTTACTGTCACAGCAGTCTGTTCCTGCCGCTTGACTTTTTGTGTTGCCGGCGGTTTCCAGCAGCCCATAATTTTGAGAAATAATGAATCGCCCTTTTTAAGTGTCAGGTCAGTCTCTCGGCGTTCTAAATAAAGGACGCATTGTAACACGCGCGCTGCCATCGCTTATTGTGGAACTTGAATTTCTGAGTGCTGGGTTGACCTGGACCGGTGCGTTTTAGAGGGAAGTCATTCACAGGGTGTGTGTTTCTGACCACGGGGGTGTGTGTGTCAGTGTTAGCAGGTGTGTGTTATCTGGCGTTGGGGTGTGTGTCAGTTTTAGCTACACAATGTGTTAGATACGCAGAGTGTGTATATGTAGGGTTCAGTGTGTGTGTGTGCAAATGTAGGGTTCTGTGTGTATGTGTGTGCGTGTAGATGTAGAGTTCAGTGCGTGTGTGAGTGTAGATGTAGGGTTCTGTGTGTGTGTGTGTGTGAGTGTGTGTGTGTGTGGATGTAGGGTTCAGTGTGTGTGGGTGTGTGAGTGTGTGTGTGTGTGTGTAGATGTAGGGTTCAGTGTGTGTGTGTGTGTGTGTGTGTGTGTGTGTGTGTGTGTGTGTGTGTGTGTAGATGTAGGGTTCAGTGTGTGTGTGTGTGTGTGTGTGTTTGTGTGTGTGTGTGTAGATGTAGGGTTCAGTGTGTGTGTGTGTGTGTGTGTGTGTGTGTGTAGGGTTCAGTGTGTGTGTGTGTGTGTGTGTGTAGATGTAGGGTTCAGTGTGTGTGTGTGTGTGTGTGTGTGTGTGTGTGTGTGTGTGTGTGTGTGTGTGTGTGTGTGTGTGTGTGTGTGTAGATGGAGGGTTCAGTGTGTGTGTATCAGCTCCCAGGCAGGGTGCACCAATAATAACAGGGGCTGGTCCCAGGGGCTGGTCACCCTCTCCACCCTGCCTCTCTCTGGGAGAGAGAGGCAGGGTGGACAGACCCTCATCTGTATGTGAAGCGGGTGACCAGATCAGCCCTGTACCATTAATTAAACATGCCCCCCCTCTCCCCTCCCCTCCTTCAGGCGGTTGCGCCCCCCCCTCCCCCTCCCCCCCCCTATTCCGAAGCTCAACTCCCACACTGACCGCATCTCACACCTCCAGTTGTCATGAATATTTAAACAAGTCATATATTTCACTCTCTTACTGTATACGTGTATAAACACGAACACACACACGCTCTACGCATACACACATCTCACCACACACACACACACATCTCACCACACACACACACACCTGTCTTGGTTCAGTGCACTAACGGGCTCAGACTGTGCTCATCATCTTCCTAATGTGTGCGTGTGTGTGTGTATGTATGTGTATGTGTATGTGTGTGTGTACGGGGAAGAGCAAGGTCATTGGAGGAGAGATCTACTCTGGGTTACAGTGAGGCGGTCTGCTGCTGAGGTTGAAATTAACCCTACACACACACTCACACAGACACACACTCACACACACACGCACACACACACACACACTCACGCACTCACACATGCATGCACTCACACACAAACGCAGACACACACACTCACACAGACACACACACACACTCACACACTCACACACACACGCACACACACACACTCACGCAATCACACACGTATGCACAGGCAGATACACACAAGGGCAGATACTCACTCACACATACAATTATACACACAACCAGGCACACTTTCACAAATGGATGAACACACACACACATACCCACGGACTGACACAAGGGCAGATACTCAGTCACACACACACACAGAAGCAGGTAGCTGAGTGTGTCTCCACAGTGTTGATCTTTAGACTTCAGCTTCTCTGGCAATGTTTAAGCTGACCAATCACAGACCTTCGCTGGCTCTCACCCCAGCAACACAGAACAGAAAGTTTGTTCCACAGGAACAGGAAGTTCATGCCACAAGGAAAGTCTCCATGTACCTAACATAGCATACACCTTCCTATATAATAAGCAGACAAAGATTCAGTACATCGCATTAAATAGTGTTATGGTCTGACACAGGCTGGAAGACCTAACAGTGGTTGTAGGTTGCAGGTAGCAGGTAGCAGTCTCTGCCAGCATGTTGATCTGGAGGAATGACCAAGGACCAACCAGGAAGTCTCAGACAGGACGCAGGGTTCTAGGGAGACAGGACTTGTTCTCCTCTTCCTCCTCCTCTCCACCTTCTTCCTCCTCCTCCTCCTCCTCCTCCTTTACCCCTCCTAACCACCTTCAAGTCTAGAGTAATGAAATGGACCAGGATGGACAAGGCCAATTCAACACCTAATTACTGCTTCATTGATCCATCTGTTCAATCAATACTGATTTAGAGATAATCCAATCAACAAGTACAGGCTAATCCCTCCGCCCCCAAATACACCCACACACATGAACACACACATGAACACACACATGAACAGACATACATGAACACACGCACACTCGTGAACACACACACACATGAACACACACATGAACACACATGCACACACTCACCCTCTTCTTCATCCTCTCACAGCCTGTCAGTCTCTGTCCTCAGCCGAGACAGAGGACAGAGGACAGCGTGTTCATGACATCTGGTTTCCATGACGTGTGACTGGCAGTCGTTCACCGACCTCACAGAGGCAAGGGCTGCGCGACTCCTGATGGATTCATAATCCCAGATTTACAAACTTCCAACATCCAGTCTTCTGGCTCATAGTCTGATCTGGAGGTCTGGGAGGTCTGGAAGGCCCAGGGAGGAGGGGTGGTCTGTGGTACGAGGCCCAGGGAGGAGGGCTGGTCTGTGGTACGAGGCCCAGGGAGGAGGGATGGTCTGTGGTACGAGGCCCAGGGAGGAGGGATGGTCTGGGGTACGAGGCCCAGGGAGGAGGGATGGTCTGGGGTACGAGGCCCAGGGAGGAGGGATGGTCTGGGGTACGAGGCCCAGGGAGGAGGGATGGTCTGGGGTACGAGGCCCAGGGAGGAGGGATGGTCTGGGATGGTCTGTGGTACGAGGCCCAGGGAGGAGGGATGGTCTGGGGTACGAGGCCCAGGGAGGAGGGATGGTCTGGGGTACGAGGCCCAGGGAGGAGGGATGGTCTGGGGTACGAGGCCCAGGGAGGAGGGATGGTCTGGGGTACGAGGCCCAGGGAGGAGGGCTGGCCCTGTTTGTCTCTCTCTGCACCTGTCTGTCTCTCTCTGCACCTGTGTCTTTCGGCACCTGTCTGTATTTCCAGGTACCTGTCTGTCTCTCTTGGGCACCTGTCTGTATCTCCAGGTACTTGTCTGTCTCTCTCGGGCACCTGTCTGTATCTCCAGGTACTTGTCTGCCTCTCCAGGTACCTGTCTGTCTCTCTCTGCACCTGTCTGTCTCTCTCGGGCACCTGTCTGTATCTCCAGGTACTTGTCTGCATCTCCAGGTACCTGTCTGTCTCTCTCTGCACCTGTCTGTCTCTCTCTGCACCTGTCTGTCTCTCTCAGCACCTGCCTGTCTCTCTCGGCACCTGTCTGTCTCTCTCTGCACCTGTTTGTCTCTCTCGGCACCTGTCTGTCTCTCTCGGCACCTGTCTGTCTCTCTTGGCACCTGTCTGTCTCTCTCGGCACCTGTTTCAGTACCTGTCTCTCCCCAGGCTCCCAGCCTGGCTGGATCCTCTTCTTATCTGCTCCAACCTGCTGGCATCAGCATATCTCAGCACTGCAGACCCGCATGCACAAGGGGAACATAGAGGAGGAGGGGATGGAGGGGGGGGAGGGAAGGAGGGGGAGGGAGGGAGGGCGGAGAAGGAGGAGGGGATGGAGGGGGGGGAGGGAAGGAAGGGGAGGGAGGGGGGAGAAGGAGGAGGGGATGGAGGGGGGGGAGGGAAGGAAGGGGAGGGAGGGGGGAGAAGGAGGAGGGGATGGAGGGGGGGGAGGGAAGGAAGGGGAGGGGAGGGAGGGGGGAGAAGGAGGAGGTGATGGAGGGGGGGGAGGGAAGGAGGGGGAGGGAGGGAGGGGAGAGAAGGAGGAGGTGATGGAGGGGGGGGGAGGGAAGGAGGGGGAGTGAGGGAGGGGGGAGAAGGAGGAGGGGATGGAGGGGGGGAGGGAAGGAGGGGGGAGTGAGGGAGGGGGGAGAAGGAGGAGGGGATGGAGGGGGGGGAGGGAAGGAGGGGGAGGAAAGGGGGGAGAAGGAGGAGGTGGGAGAGGAGTTGAGAGGGGGCAGACAGACAGACAGACAGGCAGACAGACAGGCTGACAGACAGGCTGACAGGCAGACAGACAGCCAGGCTGACAGGCAGACAGACAGCCAGGCCGACAGGCAGACAGACAGACAGGCAGGCAGGCAGGCAGGCAGACAGACAGCCAGCCAGGCTGACAGGCAGACAGGCAGACAGGCAGACAGACAGACAGAGAGACAGCCAGGCAGACAGACAGTCAGACAGTCTGACAGACAGACAGACAGCCAGGCTGACAGTCAGACAGTCTGACAGGCAGACAGGCAGACAGGCAGACAGACAGGCAGACAGACAGACAGACAGTCTTACAGGCAGACAGGCAGACAGACAGGCAGACAGACAGACAGACAGTCTGACAGACAGACAGACAGACAGACAGCCAGGCTGACAGACAGTCAGACAGTCTGACAGGCAGACAGGCAGACAGACAGGCAGACAGGCAGACAGGCAGACAGACAGTCAGACAGTCTGACAGGCAGACAGGCAGACAGACAGGCAGACAGGCAGACAGACAGACAGGCAGACAGGCAGACAGACAGACAGGCAGACAGACAGGCAGACAGGCAGACAGGCAGACAGACAGACAGACAGACAGACAGACAGACAGACAGACAGCCAGGCAGACAGACAGACAGGCAGACAGGCAGACAGGTGAGTTGTGAAAGGACAGTTTCTGCTGTAGAGCTTTAATGCTTCCAGGCAGCCGGAGTTAATCTCACAAAGCTGAGACACACACACACACGCACATACGCACACAAACGCGCACACACACCCTGGAAACACACACACACACACAACCTCTGTTTTCTCCTCCTCCATTCTCATCCTTACCACCCCCCCCCCTTCCCCCTGGAGCCAGAGAGTTTCAGACGCTTTCAGAGGTCTAAGCTTTACCAGGCCTGTGATAGCACTTTACATCTCTATAGTACACATGCTGTATATTCATATACACAATTCTCGATATTCTGTACATATCCACACTACACACTATATATATACTGTACTCTACTACAGATCAGCATCACTATGGTACAATTCACCCCAACCCCAACCCTAACCACCTACCCTCCTCCCTCCCCTTCCTCTCTTCCCTCCCTCCCCCCTCCTCTCTCCCCGTCGCCCTCCCCTGCTCTCACTCCCTTGACACATTTAAATGAAGCCCCTGGTCTAGTGACTCTCTGCTTGGCTCATCCCTCAGGCAGCTATGGGGGAATCCAACCCCCCAGTCCCCCTGACCTCCCATCCATGAGAAGACCAGGCCCCCAGCCCCCCTAACCCCTGACCATGAGAAGACCTGGCTCCCTGCCCTAGCCTCCCTCGCTGCCCCAGCCTCTCCTCTTGCTGGCGCCCTGCCCCAGCTCCCCAGCCTCTCCTCTTGCTGGCGCCCTGCCCCAGCTCCCCAGCCTCTCCTCTTGCTGGCCCCCCTGCCCCAGCTCCCCAGCCTCTCCTCTTGCTGGCCCCCCTGCCCCAACCCCCCAGCCAAGAGAAGCCCTGGCCCCCTGCCCCAACCTTAGCCCCAACCCCAGCACCCTGATGGGTAGCAGAATACTGCAGACATGACAGGAGGAGAGACTGGAGGAGAGACTGGAGGAGAGACAGGAGGAGAGACAGGAGGAGAGACTGGAGAGACTGGAGGAGAGACAGGATGAGAGACTGGAGGAGAGACAGGAGGAGAGACAGGAGGAGAGACTGGAGAAGAGACTGGAGGAGAGACAGGAGGAGAGACAGGAGGAGAGACTGGAGAGACTGGAGGAGAGACAGGAGGAGAGACTGGAGGAGAGACAGGGAGAGAGTGGGGAGAGACTGACACCGCTCTCTCAGACGTTTTAACATTCAGCTTTCATTCCAGTCGGTTCAATTTCAAGGATTTAAATGAAATCTTCTCCACCCATTAGGAAACAGGTTTTTATTTTGACTCCTCTAGATAACAACATAGTCTAAACACTTCCAGCTAGGAAGGAGCAACTTGACGGCCACACGCACACAGGAGCTCACACACACACACACACATACACACACACATACACACACACATACACACACACACACACATACACACACACATACACACACACACACACACTATTCAGCTTTAGTTGTGCTAGTTCTGGAGCAGCTCTGAGGTCTGTGCTAGTTCTGGAGCAGTCCTGAGGTCTGTGCTAGTTCTGGAGCAGTCCTGATGCCTGTGCTAGTTCTGGAGCAGTCCTGATGCCTGTGCTAGTTCTGGAGCAGCTCTGAGGTCTGTGCTAGTTCTGGAGCAGTCCTGAGGTCTGTGCTAGTTCTGGAGCAGTCCTGATGCCTGTGCTAGTTCTGGAGCAGTCCTGAGGTCTGTGCTAGTTCTGGAGCAGTCCTGATGCCTGTGCTAGTTCTGGAGCAGTCCTGATGCCTGTGCTAGTTGTGGACCTGAGCCCTGGCTCCTCTCAGGCATGCAGAGGACAGCTCAAGGCAGACACTCCCTCAGACAGAGCCTGTTACTGCATGACAAAGAAGCTGGAGGATCTCTCAGAGTCATGCAGGGGGAGAGAGGTGAAAGGTCACGGTGTTAGAGTCTTACTTTATACCGGTGGGGAGGTTCTGTCACCCTGGAGAAGGGTTGGTTGGCGAGAGGAGGGGGGGTCAGGGGGGTGAAGGGCCGTAACCTTTCACCTCCCTGATCAGACGGCCGGGGGCAACCCAAGGAGCCAATTAGGAAGCAGCTCCGTGTTACATTCACATCAGCCACATCCGATTCAGAGGGTGAAGATAGACTGGCAGGCAGGCAGGCAGGCAGGCAGTTAGGCAGGTTTCAGGTCTCAGGGATGTGAATAGTACAGTACAGACACTTTATTGATTCATCAAGCTTTGTATTGTGACTGTGATGGGTAAAGATGGACATCAGAAGATACATCAAGTAACAGGAGACCCAGCAAACAAAATCTGAAAGCTATATTAAGAGATCATAAAATATGCATGAACCCCATTCCGCTGAGGACGGATCCAAATAGAGAGGAGAGGAAGCTGTCCAAGAGAAGAGGCTCAATGTGATAGGATAGTTTCTATATTTGGCTCAACATGATAGGATAGTTTCTTTATTTGGCTCAACGTGATAGGCCGATCTCTCTATTTGGCTCAATATGATAGGACAGTCTCTGTTTTTGGCTCAACATGATAGGACAAAGGGTCACGACAGGACGGAGGGCACTGGGTGTGTATAGTACCCTACACAACTAACATGTATTCAGCCATACAGGACATCTCTCACCACAGTCTGATGGGAGAGAGTGAGAGAGAAAGGGAGAGATGGAGAGACACATTTAATGGCTGTATTTGTAACTGTTTCTGGTTTAGCAATATGTTACAATTTTGTATTGCCATTATACTTTGCTCGCACTTCACATCTTTTTATAAGCTATTACTATTTGCACTTCTGATGAGACGCTAACTGCATTTCATTAATATGAGAGGCCGTATAGGCCATAATTCATACTTGGTCTCACATACACGCCATGACCTCACATATATACCATTATACTCTCACATATATACCATTATACTCTCACATATATACCATTATACTCTTGCACATAAACTACTTGGTCTCACATACAACACCATAACCTCACATATATACCATTATACTCTCACATATATACCATTATACTCTCACATATGTACCATTATACTCTCACATAAACACTATTATACTCTCACATATACACCATTATACTCTCACATATACACCATTATACTCTCACATATACACCATTATACTCTCACATATACACTATTATACTCTCACATATACACCATTATACTCTTGCACATAAACTGGCATACTCTCTTACACACACAAAAATACCCTCTTATATGCACCATCATACTAAAGTATGACAATATATGCAAGAGACAAATAGTATGTGTGAAACAGAATGTTAGTATATGTACGAGAATAACAGGATGTGTAAGAGAGAATACTTGTCTATGTAAGAGAGAATACTTGTCTATGTGAGAGAGAATACTTGTCTATGTGAGAGAGAATACTTGTCTATGTGAGAGAGAATACTTGTCTTTGTGACAGAGAATACTTGTCTTTGTGAGAGAGAATACTTGTCTATATGAGAGAGAATACTTGTCTATGTGAGAGAGTTTGATTGAAAAGGAAGTAGTACTGAATTCTCAGTTCCTGATTGGCTTACACATGAAGAAGGATTTGGGGTAGATGTAGCTAACGCCCACCTTCCCTATCAAGACGAGACTGAGTGACGTGACAAGATGGATTCATTAATAACATTTTGCATACTCCAAATCCTGCGGCGTCATTGTCAGAAATGTTGTATCAAAGACGACAGCCATACACGGGGGCTGTTTCTAACGCTAACGTTGACAATGAAATGCGCCGGCTCTTCAGACCTGGATCAGGTGCATCAAGGAGCGGCAGCAGCACTCTGTCAGGAGCTAGTCTTAATGCCAGCCAAGTGATGGCGCAAACCCAATATCAAACTCCGCAGTATTTCGGTTAAGACTAACTCCTGACAGAGTGCTGCTGCCGCTCCGTGATGCACCTGATCGAGGTCTGAAGAGCAGGCGCATTTCATCGTTAGCGTCAGAAATAGCCACTGTGGATGGCTGTCGTCTTTGATTCCAACATTTCTGACAACGATTCAAGCAAATCCACAAAAAAACTCAAATGTAGAATTACATAGTTGTTTAGGAAGCTATACCGACCCCCACTACTTGAGTCAAAAGTCCTAGATCAGTTTTTCAATTGATGAAACAAACCATCATTTAAATTAAATGCCTGTGTGAATACCGTCCCGTGGCACTGGGGTTTTAACCGTTGACGTCTTTAATTAGTCGAGTGGTCTTTACACCCTTGGCTACTAACCTAAGCTTCAATGCCACAACCTGAATTTGATGTAAATCTGTTCACAACATTTTCCAGTTGGGACTTTTAGGATCCTATTTGAGTGTAGGCCCCTATGCACGATGAGTGCCCGCACCCATTCACTGCAACGAAATAGCTTCATGGATCCGACTCGGAATCTGAGCTTAGAGACGCTTGACAAAAAATGTGTTTGGCGTGTGGTGCGTTTTGGAATTGTTAATGTGATGTGTTCCCATCGTATTTAAGACGAAATAGTTTACAAAGAAGAGGTTTGTTAATGTGACTGTATACATATCTCACTCATACTGGCTAATCAGCTAACATGTTAAAGTAGCCTAGTCTACATCCAAAGTCGCCGTCGTGAAACTAGCCTCATTTTCACAAAAAGCTTCGAGGTAAAATTAAACCTTTAAAAACGTCTACATTTAGCCAATATTATTGTGCACAATTATTTTAGTATAGTTAATATGTAATTTAATTCCATAATTTCCCCAGGAATAACTGTAAAAACGTATTTCAGGAACGGGTCTGTCCTCCCTACAATAACGCCGCAGCATTTGGAGTATTCAAAATGTTATTAATAAGTCTAATGGCTTCATTAAGCCGCCCACTCTCTGCCATCTTGCCATGTCACTCAGTCTCGTCTTGATAGGGAAGGTGGGCGTTAGCTACATCTACCCCAAATCCTTCTTCTTCATTTGTAAGATAATCAGGAACTGAGAATTCAGTACTACTTCCTTTTCAATCAAACTGCCTTCCGTTTCAATCAAACTCTCTCACATAGACAAGTATTCTCTCTCATATAGACAAGTATTCTCTCTCACATAGACAAATATACTCTCTCACATAGACAAGTATTCTCTCTCACATAGACAAATATACTCTCTCACATAGACAAGTATTCTCTCTTACACATCCTGTTATTCTCTTACATATAGTAACATTCTGTTTCACACATACTATTTGTCTCTTACATATATTGTCATACTTTAGTATGATGGTGCATATAAGACGGTATTTTTGTGTGTGTAAGAGAGTATGCCAGTTTATGTGCAAGAGTATAATGGTGTATATGTGAGAGTATAATAGTGTATATGTGAGAGTATAATGGTGTATATGTGAGAGTATAATAGTGTATATGTGAGAGTATAATGGTGTATATGTGAGAGTATAATGGTATATATGTGAGAGTATAATGGTATATATGTGAGGTCATGGTGTGTATGTGAGAGTATAATGGTGTATACGTGAGAGTATAATGGTGTATACGTGAGAGTATAATGGTATATATGTGAGAGTATAATGGTATATATGTGAGAGTATAATGGTATATATGTAAGAGTATAATGGTATATATGTGAGGTCATGGCGTGTATGTGAGATCAAGTATGAATTAAGTCCTATACGGCCTCTCATACATTAACTCTGTACTCGTACTGTGCATGGTGACAATAAAGTTTAATCTAATCAAATGTAATTAGCATTGAGAGAGAGAGCCAGGGATTGAAAGGTAGATAATGACAAACAGGAGAGATATGGTATTGTATTTTTTCTGTCCTGTCATTTAAAGGTGCAGTGGGTGAGATTTTTTCAGGACAAAAAGAAAGGTTTTGCCCCCAATAAACATGTTGTGTAAGCTTATGAGACCCTCTGAGAGTTGTTTAGACGGCTCAGTGCCAGTGGAATGTCAAGTTCCTTTTTTGGAGCAGCCCGCTACTTTCCAGCCAATTAGGTTCCAGCAATCCTGTTTCAGCCAATCGCCTGCAGCCAGGCAGGCTTTCCTCCATGGGTTATTTTGAGAAACCACTGACAATCAAACTCCAGCTGGAGGTAAGTGCGGATGTTCAGACAAGAAATGGGGGCGCTGTTTCTCACATTTGACTTCATTTTATAATGTTACCTATTGCACCTTTAAAACTCTTACTTTGTCAATGTCTGCAAAAGAATACCACTGGGTATATACCAAGCATGCTAATCAAGCTAATTAGTCTGAGTTGAGAGAAACAAAATTCAGACAGGTTAGGTGAGTGTGTGTTAGACAGGCTAGGTGAGTGTGTGTTAGACAGGTTTGGTGAGTGCGTGTCAGACAGGCTAGGTGAGTGTGTGTCACACAGATTCGGTGAGTGTTTGTCAGAGTGTGATACTGCTGTCTGACTCAACAAGGACACTGTGCTGGTCCAATGACAATGACCGACTCTTCTCTTCTCACTGTCCTTTCACCACAACCTTCATTTCTCTTTTTCTTTTTTTGTATCCTTTTCCTCATCTGTCTTCTCTAGCAACCTCTTCCCGCTCATCCCTCTGTCTCTCTCTCACTGTCTCTCTCTCACTGTCTCTTTCTCACTGTCTCTCTCTCTCTCTGTCTCTCTCTCCCTGTCTGTTTCTCACTCATCTCTGCCCTCATAATCCATGACCGCTGTCTCTCCATCTTACCTCCCTCCTCCCTTCAGTCTCCCACTCCCTCACCCTTCAGTCTCCTACTCCTTCCCCCTTCCCCCCACTCCCCCCTTCCTCCCTCCGGTCCCCCAGCCTCCCCCTCTTGTCTCGGTCTAGGCACCCTGGGACATGTGCTCCCGTAATGGAGGTGTGTCACAGCTGATTACACCGACCTAATGAAGCTGCAGCAGTCATCACACTGAGCCTGGCCATGCAGGACACGATTTCCTGTCCAACATCCTGCCTTCACATGCTGCTTCCTGTCCAACATCCTGCCTTCACATGCTGCTTCCTGTCCAACATCCTGCCTTCACATGCTGCTTCCTGTCCAACATCCTGCCTTCACATGCTGCTTCCTGTCCAACATCCTGCCTTCACATGCTGCTTCCTGTCCAACATCCTGCCTTCACATGCTGCTTCCTGTCCAACATCCTGCCTTCACATGCTGCTTCCTGTCCAACATCCTGCCTTCACATGCTGCTTCCTGTCCAACATCCTGCCTTCACATGCTGCTTCCTGTCCAACATCCTGCCTTCACATGCTGCTTCCTGTCCAACATCCTGCCTTCACATGCTGCTTCCTGTCCAACATCCTGCCTTCACATGCTGCTTCCTGTCCAACATCCTGCCTTCACATGCTGCTTCCTGTCCAACATCCTGCCTTCACATGCTGCTTCCTGTCCAACATCCTGCCTTCACATGCTGCTTCCTGTCCAACATCCTGCCTTCACATGCTGCTTCCTGTCCAACATCCTGCCTTCACATGCTGCTTCCTGTCCAACATCCTGCCTTCACATGCTGCTTCCTGTCCAACATCCTGCCTTCACATGCTGCTTCCTGTCCAACATCCTGCCTTCACATGCTGCTTCCTGTCCAACATCCTGCCTTCACATGCTGCTTCCTGTCCAACATCCTGCCTTCACATGCTGCTTCCTGTCCAACATCCTGCCTTCACATGCTGCTTCCTGTCCAACATCCTGCCTTCACATGCTGCTTCCTGTCCAACATCCTGCCTTCACATGCTGCTTCCTGTCCAACTCTAAATCTACACATGCTGCTTCCTGTCCAATCCTTACATCTACAAATGCTGCTTCCTGTCTAACACTACATCTGCTGCTTAGAGACTTGTTGCTCTTGTGGTTAGTGGTAACTGATTTAAATTTTTGTACTCGCTGTGATATATTGTTTTTATTATTGTTGCTTGTTTTTTCCACAGGTACACTTGCACTTATATCGGTTCATGTTGTTTAATTGTAACTTGTTTAACTACATGCTCTTATGGTTCTTCCCTTTGGCACTTACTTTGTTTGATCACAATGTGTGCTTCATGTTTTGGCTACTCACAATGTTTTTATGGCTATCTTGTTGTTATGATCAGTGACCTATGCATTTTGTAAAGCTCTCTCTTGGAAGTCGCTTTGGATAAAAGCGTCAGCTAAATGAATAAATGTAATGTAATGTAACATCTAC